>NC_026150.1:17699374-17716051 GCF_000512975.1 Sesamum indicum
GATGCATTTTGACCTGGGGATCACATTGAGAACATGCTAGGCTTCTCGTTTTGACTTGTTTATTGCTTCTATTGAGGTCATTGTGCTGAATATGTATTACTTGATCTGAATCTTAATTTCTAATTTATTCATCTTCAGTTTTAACTGTTAAGAGAGCTAAGCAATTATCATTTGTACTCGTTGGAAAATGCTTCTGGCTGTTAATTACGTTGCTTGATGAATTCTTGTCTAGGGCCTTCAATTCTCAAACTATATTCATCTAGTCATCTGGGCGCATAATTAACCCCTTCCAACTAAAGATTCATGCAGGCGACTCTGCTAGTGATTTGATTAGACCTGACTACTGGTTGAACAGTTGTGTCTCTACTTGAACAAACCTGTCATGACAAATGGTGCCATTAGTCCATGGGGAAACTTGATCCGACACCCCAGTTTTATATATTGATTCTGGCTTTAAAGCTTCTGGATTAAAATCTGTGATTTACACAGATCTGCTCCAAGAATGCCTACACTAAACTACAATTACGAGGACCAATTAACATAGCAAGCAACCTACATAAAAGAGCACAATGCCGGGCTCACGTCCAAGTGCCATATCTCTCATCCCTCATCTGTTGTAGTAGAACCCATAATTCCTTGGAAATAGATTTGTTCGTTAGACAAAGAATGGCTTCTTGGAGTCTTATGATCATATTGCACCGGGAACCTAAAATACGAGCACATTACTACCCCCAGCACTATTTAGTCCTTTTCAAGTTGTACCATATATTGCTGTCAGGATATTAGGAGTATACCGTTCTACCTCAAGAGCACAATTTCTACTCCCTTCTTACCTAGAAGCACAGCCAATAAGAGGAAGAATAACAAAACAAGAATTTAGAGTAGACTCAGCCAAAAGTTGAAACAAAATTGGGAAACATTCAAAACTTGGAAGCAACCCAATGTTCCCAATTACAATGAACCCAACTACCAATGCAGAAGAAAGTACAGAACAAAATTAAGGATAAGAAACAAATATATACAGTTATACACAAACCCATGTTCTTCCAGTCTTTGGAAATGAGGTGGGGAAGAGGGAAAGATTGTGTGGATTCTTTGCACGCTGCCAGTAGTTTTGGGTTTTGAACACAGGTGCAATCAACACAAACACAGCTGCATCAGTACAAAATTCATTCACTGGGTAGTCTCACCGGAGCTATACAATCACAAACCCACCTGGCTAGCTGAAATCTTAAAGTGCAAAAATCAGAGACATACAGAAACATACTAGCAACAATGACCATACCTAACTACAGTAGCTCATCACCTGACCAAACAAATAAAAATAATTGCAATCATGACTCTGTATCACACTTCACAGAAAACAAACAGTATGTCCATGTTGCATGAGTGCATTTATGTAATACATTTGAAATGAAGCCTACGGCCAAATGTCTCTTGAACTCTTAAACAGAATTCAATCAACCGGTTTCAGCTTCACAACATGACACAAATAAAACATCTAAAATTTAGACAGCCTAAGCCTAAAATCTTAACCCCCACAGATCTGTCAATTGCCATCTCATCCACGGTCAACAGAACAGTGCGAATGATACTATATAGTTTATTCCTTGGAGGACTTGTTGATCAGTGACTTGTGTATATGTGGGATCACACCACCACCAGCTATGGTTCCTTTTATGAGGGTATCAAGTTCCTCATCACCACGTATAGCAAGCTGCAGATGCCGAGGTGTTATACGCTTCACCTTCAAATCCTTACTAGCATTTCCAGCCAACTCCAACACTTCAGCAGTTAGGTACTCTAAAATGGCAGCAGAATAGACAGCAGCTGTAGCACCCACTCTTCCATGAGCTGTAACTCGTTCCTTCAGAAGTCGGTGGATACGTCCGACAGGAAACTACAGGAAAACACGATGAGTTGGTTTCATTATATAGCTATTAAAATATGAAATATCGCACTTTTCCAGCAAGTAAATTGTGAGCCAAAAGAAATGCAGGTCTTTCACAGTTTCACCAGGTTTCACGCAAGACAACACAAGAAATTGCAGGAAACAGGTAAAAATTTTTAAGTGCAGCCCAAGTAATCAATAACCAGAGCTCTAACTTATGACAGCTTTTGTGACTCAAGTTAACAACAATGTTATATTTCATTTTTTGTCTTATTAACATGAATCTTTCTGACATATGATATGTTTTTTTGAGGGAGTTAAGAGAGATAAAGTAAAATTAATTTGAGACCAATTCCAACTTCTGATTTTATGCTTTAGCTCCAAGAAGCTCAGTTAGCCCAAGACAAAAATTCACTTCAAGTCCGTCTTAGCTCATGTCAGCTCTGGTTTTTTGGCCCCTTAGCACAACCACAATCAAATCCAGAGAGTGCAAGAAAATTGATGAAATTGAGTCGATGTCTATCATTATCCCATGTAACAGAGAATGTGTCAGAACTTATTCTCCACTCATAAGAAATCGTTCTAACTTCAATATAACCTTCCAGTTCTCACATCCACCATAGACAAAAGTAGTTTTTTTTTTTTTTTTAATTTTTTAATTTTTTTATGATCAATTTATTGAAAGAAACTTGAATTATAGACAGGAGACAGGTTGAATACTTTTTAAAAAATATTTCAAGGTTCTACTAAAAACAGACCAAACCCGCAACGAAAAGCACGATAAGAAAGATCCATCTGTGCTAGCTGTTCTGCCATCTCTTAAAATGCTGCAATTTTTAGGAAAAAGAATCAGGTTCCTAGATGGGTTATCAACTCAGATGCGCAATCTACTCTTTTGAGTGCATTTTTTGCCCCATTTCATATGGAAAGAAACTACCCCACACCTATGGGCCGGTCCAGTATACTACACTTCACTCTGTTCGTTCACTCCCACATACCCCTCCCAACCTTGGATCGAATTTGCGGCGCTGAGGCCACGAGTAATTCGGGAGAAGTCTTACTCCAGTCAGTCTCTCTTCCCAGTCATTTGAGTCATATTCAAAAACCTCTCTATACAACATTCAGTGATTTAAGCAAGCTCCCTTCTGACACCCGAATTCCACGGCCTAGCACAACTGATCAACATCTCCTCATCCATTGAGTTGCAGCTATCAAATTGAAAGATTCCAGTTGCATCAGCTTTGCTCTTCTGATGTTTAACTTTTTCTTTCTCCGTTATAGGCATCAAATGTTGTAGACAATTCAAAATTCACAACCGCAACCCGCATAAAAACGTAAGCTTCATGAAAGCCCCACCTCAAATACAACAAAACATATCACCAGGAAAAACCATAATTACTCAAGTACACTAGACAATTATCAAAAAAAAAACACCAATACAAAATTAGATGAGAAACCAAAAAGGAAGAAGAACCCTCAACAAACCCTAACCCAAAGGAAAACCAAATTCCAAAAGCCCAAAACACATACTGAAAAAGGACACAATCCATCTCTTCTAAGCCCATAGAACGCACAACTGGCAATTGACAAGATACAAAAACGTTAAACATAGCCCAAACAAGAAAAAAACAAACGGAGCCAAGAGCAAAAGTGCCAAAAATTGAAGTGATCAGATAAAATGAAAAAACCAAAAAACGAAGAAGAAGAAAAAACCTGAAGTCCAGCACGAGAAGACCGAGAGATGGGTTTCTTCTTGTCCTTATCTTTGTCCTTGGACGCTGGAGTTTTCCCCGTCAACAATCCCTTCGCCCCTTTCCCCGACATTTTACTTCTTTACACAGATCTAACGATTGTTCACGAATTGAGAAAGCAAGAAAGAAAAATCGAAAGCGTCACGGGAGGAAGATGAAAGATAATCGAGTACCTCTCTCTCTCTCTCTCTCTATGAAGAGGGAACTGTTTGGATTGGGATTTTGGAGATTTTACGGTGTGTGTTTTTACCATATTCTATGTGTGGGCCAAAAGTCCAAAATAGCAACACTCATTGTTCGGGTCGGATCAGAATTTGAGAAATACGCATCATTGTTGGATCATTCTTGGGAATCTATGGCCCATAAACAGTTGGGCCTAAAAATGATGGGCCGGATGAGATCTATTAAGTTTGATGACAGATCTTAATTTGGTTATCTTTTGGGGACCAGTCTAATAAATGATGCTTGCTGGTTGATTATTAATCAATTAACATCTAAATTTTGTGAATTTTGGTAAAATTGATTATTTAAGATACTGAAATTTATAATTCACTCAAACTCCTCGTTTACATGTAGCAAATGCTTGAGACGGGCCACGCAGTCTTGTATCCATGTATAGCAATAAATGATATAGTGTGCAACATAATCGGTGTTTGTATACGTGAAATCGTTGTGATTTCAGGTAAGAAGAATTTTCTTTAAGATGAGAAAGTATTGGACCCATAAACCACTCCAATATTTCATCCACAGTTAATGTAAAATACGTGACAACATCGATTATTATACCTCACACCTCTTAATTATAATTTTATGACCAATACTTTTTATAATTTTGCACAGAATGAAGCTCCACACCACAACTTGTATGGATGCAGGACAATAATTAATTAGGTAGATATAAAAGTGTAGTGTGAGATTTAGGTATAGGGCGAGGACCAATCTCATTTAGAGAGAGAGAGGAGAGAAGGTTCTTGAGATTTTGAATAATAAATATGTAGCATCACAACTATTAATCACTTAAATTAGGAGACCTAACATACACGTAATATGTTGGTCCATATTACCCATTTCCCCTATGTACATGAAATCTCTTACAAACTCGGAAATTTCGTCAAGTCTAGAAGGTTACAACACACATGAATCATGGACGTACATTTGACGGCCACAGAACCATGTTCATTAAATACAAATAATGTTCACAATTCAGCTAATTAATGTATATATAACATAATGTTTAATTGATTAACTCACGTAAACATACATATTTATTTTTAACACCTAACCATATAATTATGTGAAATTTAAATTTGATTAATTAGACACTTAGGTAAGCATTCTAGAGAGGTATTGACTTGTGAAAATGATGATGCTGGGTTTCAATTATTAATTTTGTATTTGGATTATTATTTCGACAGATCTAAAACAAAACTAGTCGTTGACAATTTAGTATTTCTTTTTCTATTTTTTGGTTGATAAAAATTGCAGTGTCTGCGTATAATGCCTAAATGAAGTTTGACGACTCCTAATACTGTACCCAAAACTCTCTTTCTTCCTCTTATTATTTTTCTCTTTTTTCTTTTTTTGGTTGGTCAGACTTAACTTTAAATATTAAAGACTAATGATCATTTCAAAACTATACGTTGCCAATTCTAAAATAATGAGGGTGTGCGTTCTTGTCAACTCATGAAATTATTATCCAGATTTGTGTTCGCTTGTTTCAGTTTGAATTTGTGCAAGAGGTGGATGAAGTTCGGAAGCTTTTGTACGAGCGTAAATTAAAATTTTAAACGGTCATAATTTATAGCTGAATAAAATTATCTGATCATCTACCTATTAATGTTTCGATCTTTTTCTGGAGGAGAATCTATTATTGTCATAAGGGGTCATAATTCATCGCAAAATTTTACAATTTCGACCACAGTCAAATCAATCCTTAAATTTTCTTATATTTCAATCGATTTTTTTCGAATTATTGCTAGCATGTTCGGGTATTTTTGGACTGAATTTGTCCAAATTTTAGCCGTCATCAGTCCTATTTTACCTATAATAGGATTGCAATTTGTTTATTTTAAACAGCTACTACTCTGTAAAGAGAGTCATTCAATAATAAAATATTTCTACCTAAATTCGTATTCACATAATTTTCAATAAAAATATGAGAGACATATTATCGTTATTCTTTACTTTGAATTACTTGGAGTTGTTCATTAGGTGCGCATACTTTTCAGGCAGGGATAGTTGCAATATTTGAAGTTGTCCACACTTGGAATGTTCCAACTCCTTGAAAAATGAATGAAACAACTTGAAAGAGAGAGTTAAGACATACTATTTAATTTGTATCTAAAGCACAACAGAACAATAGAATTAGCCTTTCTCCTCAGCTTTTTCAATAATAATCAACACTGTCAGCTTCAATTCGTCTGTGCCCAATCCAATTCAAAGCCTGCACATACGTGCAACACATTATTCGTATGTTTATTAGTTTGAAAATGTATAAAATTGTGTACAGTAAACTTCTACGTGCAGTGTTGTCAAATTCTCTGCTTTTCCATGCAAATCACACTTTTCCTCAATTAAGTGCGTAAGAGCAATTCTGTTGAAATGAACATGTAATTCAGCCTCATTCTCTCTATTTCTAAACAAATAATTATTTTATTTATTTTCCAAAGGATGAATAATTAATATATAGGTACATATGTCAACAATTTTTATATGATAATGTAAATGAGCAAATTATTCTTTATGAAAAATAAAATAACAATTATCTCTGTAATTTTTTTATTTTTTAAAAAACGAAACAATTTACCTCCCTGTCTAAAAAGATAAATTGCTATTTTTTATCATAAAAAATAAATTTACTTATTTATAATATTACAAAAATAAATTGCATTGAACCCCATATATAGATATAAAGTTTTTAGCTATAGATTGTAAGGAAAAGTACTTAAATCGCGTGCATATTTCATGTTCACCAAAAGCAAGAAGCGTTTGTGGGATGACACGTTTTAAATGGAAGACTAGTTCAACAAAGAATACTACATCAGAGTTGTGGTGCATCACGAAAGGAATTGCCTTTACGGTGTGTGTGGACTTCATACCCATACACGAAATAGAAATTTTTTGTTAACGTGAGTTTGATCAGATTTAAATTAATTATATATTAAATTTAATATATTTGTTATGTAATTTACGTGTAATTCAAATCGAACGAATGATCAGTTGACAAAATATAATTAGTTGAGATTGAAAAACTGGATTTGTGCAATAAATTTCGAGAAAAAGTGTGTAGATATACTCACTGTTGAAATTCGACGTTCAAGTAAGGAACCGCATTTTGCGCTATTGTCTCGAAAGCTATGTTGGACAACACCAGGCTGCTCCCCGCCCTAGACGGCGGGGAAACCGAGGTTAGGGCCCGATCCACGATCTTCACTTGGATGGTCTGCCCCTCCACGCACGTCTTCGGCACCTGCGCGCTGATGCACTTCACCAAATACTGCCGCCCGCACGCAGCGCCATTGTCCCATATCCCCTCTCCTGCGGCGGCGAAGAGACTGCTCGTCGGGAACTGCGACATGTCGCTACCGTAACACGCGGTGGCTGCAGAATGAATCAACAGAGATTACTGCCTTCATCAACATCATAACCACCACCAACATCAAGGTAACTAAACGAACAGTTAATTTCAACTTACGAATATACGGAGGGGCGTACTGGCTGGCGGTGCCAATGTCGGCGCCGGAAAACCGAAGTTCGGGCCCGAGGAGGAGGAGGAGGAAGAACCATAGGAGTAGGATTTCGGGCTTCAACATCCTAAATCAAAAAGTGAAGAAATTGAAGGTTCATATATTTACACCATGTATTAATGATCATGAGCACTCGTACGCATGAATTCAGGTATGTATCAATTCATGGTGTATATAGATTGGAATTATTTCCAAGTCAACGCTGCAGAGGTAGCATTAAATATATTCAAAAAATATTAATTTAAATCAAATTCGAATATACCAAATTAATCACACAGACCAAGTATGAAATATTTATTATATAATTGACCACCTTTTTTATAAAATATATCAATCACACGATAAATATATTATACTTATGGTATAAATATTTCAACTCCCTTCAATCCCCAGTCGATTAACATTTCTCTAAATATATTTGGGATATCTCACTCCAAATTTATTTTACTATTTTTTTGTATATTTATCGTATGAAAGCAATAAATTATAGAACATCTCGAGAATATGGTAATGTTTGGGCAATATATAGATAGTCAAAGAAAATGGCTGTAATCATTAGAGTAATATGTATATATATCGGTGACTTTCACATGATTTTATTAGCAAACACAACCAAAATTTTGACTAATCAAAATTAGAAATTAGGACACGTTGACTAATTAAGAAGTATATAATTATATTAATTTAATTAAGGGGAATGGTGACCAAAATTAGTCGATAGTTGAGCTAACAAAGACACCCGATAATAGCAATATTATTCATGAACTATATTACTTTTAATTATCATAAATTAACATATATAGTTCCTTAATTAAGCAAATATTGGTAGGGGGAAATAATTATTGATTTTGTGGTGTGCAGAATGTTAATTAATATATTTGGTAAGTGGAATTTTTGAAATTAAAGAATCATGTGAATACATAGTAATAAGATATAAAATCAATTAATTGTATGCATATGACCGACCTATAGCCTGACACTACTGGATCAGCACTTGTCTATACTGGAAATTCCGATCGGCTGCCGACTTTTTACACGGTTATGCGTATTCTTGTTTGGATTTTCAAATTCTAATTTACTAGGTTTTCGATGAGAGTGAGGTGAAGTTGGCCGAGTTTGGCATGTTGCCCACTTTCTTTCAGATGATGAAGTCATAGGATCATTGCATATACATTTGGAGAAAATTGAAACATTTTTTCTATATATACAACTTTTATTCATGATTTACAGTAAGAAATAACTGTTGGTCAAATAATAATATATTTTTAATAAAATTTGATAACTTATACCATCGTGTCCTATCTAATACTTATCAAATAGGGTAAACAAAAATTATTAATTTATCATATCTGATGTTTTATTTAATCAGGCTATATCAATAATTTATCCGACACACAAAAATAAATGGCCCTAAACATTATTGCAAGAGTTATAATTGAGACCTTACACTATAGGCTCTCGATTATTTGTCATGGTTAATCCTTATTTTATTTGATTTTTCATATTTTTGGCTAATACTCAGTCTGACTATTAATATCATGAGAAGTCAAGAATTATAAAACGCTATATATATATATATATATATAATTGCAATCTTGGACTTCATATATGTACGTAAGAATACTTTTGTTACCTAGTACCCAAACCTGTTAGTGAAACATTATTTGTCCCATTAAAAAGAAAAATATATATATATATATATGTGTGTGTGTCTTTGATATAGGCCTCACAAGATCTATCTTTGAGACTAATTCATTTACATAGAAGACGTATTTTCTTATATATATATATATATATATATATAAGGATAAAGTACACATGGTTATCGTCAGCACAATTTTAACTTCCTCTTCTAGTATAAAATACTTAGGTTTGAACATGTCGTTTATATAAATTTATACCCATATCAAATTTATACGGATAATATCAAATTTTGCGGAGTTAAATAATGCTAACTATTAAAAAGAATTTATTTGTCTCTATATATATAGATTTATGTGTGAGTCAGACAAGTGCTGACGAGTTAAATCTAAATAAATTATATTGCACTTGTGATGTAATTAGTATACAGTTAAAAAAAGCAACTAATTATAGAACAACTTTGATTTGATCAAATTTAATCTGAGTAAAAGTTTTCAGTGAGAGAGCGAAGAAATCAACGACATATTTTAAGTGAAGTGGAGTCCAAACTTGGAAAGTAAAAGCGAGGAGTTGGGGGTGGGGGGAGTGATGGGCGGGCGATAAATGAGGTATGGCAATGTGAAGGAATCCCTATCTAAAATTTAGGACCACAATTGCATTATTATCATCTATGTATGGCGACATTAGAAGATAAGTCAGTGCAAATTAAAAACCCAAAGGAAGACAAAGTCCAAACCTCCATGGTAGGTTGCATGGGAATTAACTAGCCACTAGTACATGTGAAAACGAAAGTCTTGAAAAAGCAAGAATCTTGTTGGGTTCTAGAAATTGAAGTGGGGATACTCTTTACTAAAAGCTCAATCTGGAAGGCTGGATGGTCCACTAGTTCGTTAAAAGCAAGAATGGCCTATGAGTTCGTCTTAAAATTTGATTATGAATAATGCAAAAAAAAAAAAAAAAGGGATATCCAATTAATGAACAACTTGCTCTCCTATCACTGTCGAGGTTTGGAGGTAATTCTCTCGTTCAATAGGTCCCCGGGAGGTGACATGTCATCAAATGATGATATAAAAGACTCAATACGCTTCAATTCTTGATTATATTTATTTTTCTTTCTTTTCAATGTGAAGATTCAGATAATCATGTAGGTGGGTGTAGAACTTAAAACATCTTTTGAAATAAAGAATTTTGTGGATGATCACAAGTGTGCAAAATAGAAGGTTCTCGGATTCGGACAGAACAAATTTCGTGTAAGAAAACCTGAATGAATAACTCTACTGTAATAAAGAGAGAAAGAATCGATCTATAAGAAAAAAGACATGTTCGAATAATAAGGGGACTGAAAGGAGGAGGTCCGAAACATACCTGATGATGGAATGAAATTAATCTACCGTATCAATGGGGATATGAAATCTGCAAGACGGAAATATTTGTTCATCACATTACTTCTCCATCTTTTATAAGTAGCAAAGAGTATGTAATCGATCGCTGAAATCAAATTATGAATTGAAGAGGATTGCCTTCTGAAGTTACAGGGATCAACACGGAAACGTGAGCGATGTATATGCGTTACAGGTACTTGATTACGCCTTGTAATCAGCAAGCATTTAATCCATTTGCTTTCAAGGAAAAGTCCCATTAATGCTTTCAAGCAAAAGCTATCGACAATGCTGAAATACATCTTTGTTTGATTCGTGGATATAGAGGAAAATATTGTGCTTGAATTGAATGGTTTCTTGGTTCTTTTGTATATGTACGACATTTAGTTTAGACGTTTTGATTTTTGTCTCTTTGCGTCAAAACGTAACTTACACGTAGATTCATGTCTTTGTCAGAAAACTGGATCTGGAAAACTGGTCTGAGAGGAAGGGCTAAGACCCGAAAATGTTATAGGGCGCCAGTTGCAAGAATGGACGTTATGGAAAGCAAATCCAACAGAGTAAAAGCCCATTTGTGGCCCATATACTCCTCTTCACCAACAGATTTTCAAGAAATCCTGTATTTGTCTCGTAGCTCCACATCACTCCATCTTTTTACCAGCATCGATTCGCATTTCTAGATGTTCTGTTTCTCTAAATTTGGTTCCTGCTCGCAAAACTTCTGGGCTTCGATCAAAAGCTTGTAAGACTGTCTCAAATTCTCCTCTTTTTCTTATGATGGTGCGACTTTCTTGGATTTGATCGAGGTTGATGCAAAAATCTGCGGTTTTCTTATTGTTGCTCAATGGCTGGTGCTTACTATCTGAACCCTTTTCGGATTAATGCTCATTTCGAGGAGAATTCAAGACTGTTGGCTCCCAAGATCGAATACTCAAGTGTTGCTTTCCCTTCCAATGTGGAATTATCAAGTCTCAATTTTTACCCAACTCTGTCTTCCACTTCTACCTCCAAGGTGGTTGTTATGATCATTTTTTTCTCGTTCATATACCTGTAAGCATATTTACTTTGTGACTACACACTAGTGGTGGACTACCAATTGAGTTTCGTGTTAGACTTTGAAAAGATTTTTACTGTGATGGATTTTCTTGTTAGGTGGTGTTGTTAAATGTGACATGCTTGTTCTCCTAATTGTGATGTCTGATGCAACAGGATGACATAAGTGACTTGTGTGTGGATTTTGTCAGTCGCTAAAATTTGCTTCCCTGAGATAGTCCACTTGTAGTCAAATAAATGCACATGAACTTGAATCTCTTTGACTTATTTCTGCTGATTTTACTGCTTGGTGGCACCCTCTTATAGCATTCACTGTGTTCAGTGCTCTTTTATGTAATTAAGCTCCGTTTCCAATTCATTGCTGTGTTAGTTATCCACATTTGAGAGTTGCACGTCTCAGTTAAGACAGGATTTCACTCTCGTTTGTCCTCGACCATTTCATACCACCATCACATTGTTTCAATTGACTTGTTTCTGAACTAAAGAAACCAAGAAACTCTATATATCTAAATTCAGACGATCTTAATGGTTGTGAATTATGCATTTCTTGATTTAGGAATATACTTCTAATGTATGTTGCTTACCGGATGCCGGCAATTCCATCGATGAGAAGGTGCCAACGCCCATGCTCGATATCGTTGAAAACCCCATGCATTTAAAAAATTTGACTTCAAAGGTTTGGTCGACTTTGAGATATTGTCATTTCCCTACTTGTAATTGTGAAGTTTAAGTTGCTGCAAAGCAGCTAATGAAGCATTTGCATGCAGGAATTAAGACAACTGGCTGATGACATTCGATCAGAATTATTATTTATGTCAAAAACCCAAAAATCCTTTAAAGCCAGTCTATCGGCGGTGGAACTAACAGTTGCTATCCATCATGTTTTTCATTCCCCAATGGACAAGATACTATGGGATATGGGGGACCAAGTAAGATCCTTTTTACTACCCACCTCTAGATATTAATTCATTATATTTCACTCATTTTTCCGTATCAGTTTTTAGTATTATCTCGGGGAAATCCAATGTGCTGGCACATGCATGTGCCCATATGTATGTGTGTGTGTGTATGTGTCTGTGTGTGCGCGCACACGAGAAAGATAGAGAGAGTTGATAGGTCCATAGCCTGAGAGTTGGTTGATCTATGAATACTATAACTTCCACGAAGGATGAAAAAGCTTATATTCCTGTGTGGTTGTTACCATTTGAGCTTAAGAATTTACCACACATCTCATTTTATCGTCCTCTGCTATTCGTTTAAACAGACATATCCTCATAAGCTTCTCACTGGGAGGAGGCCCCTCTTGCATGAAGCTAGAAAGATAGATGATCTTTCTACTTATACATGCCGTGGTGCATTTGACCCGTTTGGAGCAGGACATGGATGCAGCAGCATATCTTCTGGACTTGGTATTCTTATTCGATTGCCTGCTCCTTACCCTCTTGACGATGGTTACTTACGGTTCTCACTATTCTTGCAGCAATATTTGTTGTACTCTTGGTTACTGCAGACCAGATAGTGTGATATGAGTTTGAAATATATAATAACCATTTAAATTAATTTTCAACCCAGGAATGGCAGTTGCACGAGATATTAAAGGAAAAAAAGACCGCGTCGTTGCAGTGATTAGCAATGAAACAACCATGGCCGGGCAAGTTTACGAGGCGATGAGCAATGCAGGTTATTTGGATTCAAATATGGTTGTGATATTAAATGACAGTCATCACTCTTTACTCCCAAAGCTCGAGCAAGTCCCTAAGACATCGATTAATGCTGTATCTAGTACTCTGAGCAAGCTGCAATCAAGTAAATTCTTCAGGAAATTTAGAGAAGTTGCTAAGGTATTCACTCCAGCAACTTCAGAATGCTACTGTAATATTCAGTATATATCTGCCCTTGTCATACATCAGAAAATACTACCTTTCTTGGTGATTCTGATTTTGAATATTCATGTCGAACCCAAATATACAAATGCAACCTAGTTAAGTGAGCTTCTGATATAGCATGAGTCCGTTCATGCAGTTCAAAAGGCAGAGAAGTCACTAGCAGGAAATCCAAAAGCGAAGGTTTCACTGATAGGAAATCTAACCTTGTCTTTATAGGCATAATCTTTCAGAATTACTTTCCTCTTTTTAAAGAAAATATATTTTTGTGTTCGAATATTTTGTGGAAGGGGATCAGTCGATAGGATCTATCGGAGTAATAATTTCAATTGGTTTTACAATTATACCATTTCACTGAACTTATAACTATTTTAGTTTCTCTTACATTTTTTGTTGAAAGGACATCTTTCTTGAGGGGGCTGACAGCTATAAAAATAAAGGTGTGAGCCAAATTGTTCTTTTTTTATTCATGATGATTTCCTCTAAGTATTGCACATTTTTATTTGTGTCATGGGTGTATATATGTATGTGTTATCATATAGATTGAACAAACTATATTTTTTCATGTTCTCTCCACTTATGTTAAATGTCCACAAATTTGATTGCAACGGACAGGAACGATTATCGCAGTAATCGGTGATTGTTTCAGGTTCTTACTAAGAAAATTGGCCGAGGGATGCATGAGTGGGCTGCAAAAATTGATGAGTATGCACGTGGTATGATGGGTCCTACAGGATCAACTCTATTTGAGGAGCTTGGGTTGTACTATATTGGCCCAGTAGATGGCCACAACATCGAAGACCTTGTGTGCGTTTTGCGTGAAGTGGCATCATTGGACTCAATGGGTCCTGTTCTGGTTCATGTCATAACAAAGGAATATTGTGAAGTAGAAGATAACCTGACGAGTGAAACTTCTGATGAAAGCCATGAAGGTTTGCTAGATTCCTGATCACCATTTGTAGTGGTTCAGTTTGTGTCATCAATATGTGCTTGAAATGGAAATCCAGTAAGGAGAGAAGCTTACTCATGTTTTGCCATGGTTGTGCTTTTATAAGCTTACATTTAGAAGTGACAACTAATGCAAACTACAATGTCTTAGTCATTGTTGCATGGAGTTGCGTAATAATGGAGATACTATTTTGAAGCACCTTGAATTGGAGTTCTAGAGTGCTCGTCATCATCATAATATTCAAAACCTAGTTCTCCTCGCTACTCACAAACTCTTAGTGTGAAGTCTATTGTTTTTTATTTCTGTTTGATTGCATGCATAAGACAGTTCCTATACTTAAGCCAGCTGCAGTAAAGATAATTCCTTTTTTTAAAGGATAAATATCCTATTAAATATTCTGTTGATTGGTAGTAAGTATATAGCGTGCCATGCATAATATTTTGTAAATAGTAGTCACGTGCTTTAGCTGAAAACTTTGGTCCTTCCAGAAGTGAAAATATCAGTCAGAAGTGAAGTATCAGCACATTTGAACAGCTTTATGAGCAACCTAATTGCTTTATTTTAACTTTATGGAGTATCACACATGACAACCAGCAATCACAAATGTAGATGATAACAAAGCATAAGAAGACTAATTACTGTAATTGGTGGTGACTTAAATTTTGGAGTCAATTACTTTATTTGCAATGGAGATTACTTGCTGGATTTCTTATCTATCCTTTAATATGTCCCTGTTCTGCTAATTTTGGCAATCAGGTTCCATCAATGTTGAATCTTTACCTTGCAATTCGAGACCTAAAACATACAGTGACCACTTTGTAGAGGCTTTGATCACAGAATCCGAAAGAGATGAAGATATAGTAGTGGTCCATGCAGGAATGGGAATGGAGCCATCTTTTCAATTATTGAAAGATAAATTACTGGATAAATTTTTTCATGTTGGCATGGCTGAGCAGCATGCAGTTACATTCTCCGCTGGTCTGTCCTGTGGTGGATTGAAACCTTTTTGTATAATCCCATCAGCATTCCTCCAGAGAGCATATGACCAGGTTTCACTACCTCATCTTGCTGGCTTTCCCCGTTCCATTCTCGACACACACACATACACACTCTAGCACAGATAAAGTTAGAACCTTACCTGTGAAGTAATATTGGTTTGCACGCATACATAGAGGAACATCATGCATATTCCTTCTGCCTAACCTTCTTAGGTAGTCCATGATGTGGACCGGCAGAAAATTCCTGTGCGTTTCGTGATCACGAGTGCAGGTTTAGTGGGATCTGATGGTGCAACACATTCTGGAGCATTTGATATAACATTTATGTCATGTTTGCCAAACATGATTGTGATGGCTCCATCTGACGAGATTGAGCTCGCCCATATGGTGGCTACAGCTGTCCATATTGATGACAGGCCAGTCTGCTTTCGCTATCCTAGAGGTGCCGTTGCCCTGACGAGCCCTAAACCATATTTAGGAGAAGCAATTGAGGTAATGTTGCCTGCACCTGAAACCTGTGACCATGATTTTCTGCTATAAATTAAATGATAACACCCATTACCTCATCAATGTGAAGCTGCTCTATGAAACTTAGTATGTTATTCTTGTGATTCAACGCTGAAACTATAAGATGATTTGCTACTGAGTTGCTAACATGAATAACCTGAATTACACTATTCGATATGCTAATTATGTTTGTCTTAGACGTGTTATCTGCATTCAGTGGTTTTAGTTTTCACACTATCACCTCCAAGTTGCCTCGTCTGTTGAAAGTTTTCATGACTCACTTATACCTCTTGGATGGATTGTTTATGCCACTGTGCTTCTGAAGCCATGAATGATAACCCATGTGGCAGATTGGGAAAGGGAGAATACTTTTAGAGGGGAAAGATATTGCTCTCCTGGGCTTCGGTTCAATGGTACAAAATTGTCTTAGAGCACATTCCCTTCTTGCAAAGCTGGGAATTGATGTTACCGTTGCTGATGCAAGATTTTGCAAGCCGCTTGATATAAACTTAGTGAGGATGTTGTGCAAGAACCACAAATTCCTAATTACAGTCGAGGAAGGCTCTGTTGGAGGATTTGGAGCACATGTTGCTCAATTCATTTCTCTCGACGGGTTGCTTGATGCTGGAATTAAGGTAACTCTTTTAAACTTATTTCTTTTGATGAATTCTGAAATCTGTAGGTAAAAGTGCACCATTGACAAATTAATTTCCAGTTTTACTAATCCTTTCTTGTTCACCGTGCTCGATTTCTTCTCCAGTGGCGGCCCATGACTCTACCTGACAACTACATCGAGGGTGCATTGCCCCAAGACCAACTGGCTCTTGCTGGGCTCTCTGGCAATCACATTGCTGCAACAGCCTTAAATCTGCTTGGCCG
>NC_026150.1:17716143-17734598 GCF_000512975.1 Sesamum indicum
GTATCTGATTCCCGTCTCCGTTGTAACACAGCATACGTCAAATCAAACAGAAACAGATAAAGAAATATGGTTGTTGACAAAAATGGAAGAGCAAATTAAACAGCCGGTAAAATCACTTGTCACATATGTTGCTTTTGTAAAGATCCATGTATCATGTACATGTAAGAACATTTGTTTCAGGACATCCTCAACATGCCAGTGCCCATGTTCGTCGTGTTTGTTAAGACAGCCAGCTGATGACGACACCTCCTTACTGTAAAGGATGTTGTAAACTGATTGTAAAAGAAAACAGAAAAACGTTGTCTCATTTTTTTTTGAAGGTTCTAGCACAATTCTTTCCTGGTTTAGGCAAACAGGGTGGTTATGTTTTGTCGAAGAAAGCTTCAGCTTTCAGCAGTCCATCTATGGAAGAAAATCTGTTTGTCGACGTAATGTATATACGCTGTTTCAGATCTGAGGCTGCTTTCAGTTATGCTCCGAAATCACAAGATTCTGTCAATTATGCCAGATATTGAGCTTCCTCTTTGAGGATTGCTTATGATCTTAGTCTATTCCTACAACCATAATCAAAATCAATAATACGCTAGATGAAAATTTTGTGTTTTTAGTACATACATGAGTGAATCCAAACTGAAAACATAAAAGATGTAAACATTAATTTGGGTAGAAAATAACATACTTTATAAGAGTATATTCCGAAAGTTTAGTGTATAAATTCCATTTAGGTTCTTCAGACAAGCAGCAGCAGCTTTTGTATAAACTAAGATGTTGGTATATTACGACAGTAATTAGCAACTAGCACGTGAAGGGCTTCTCGATGCATCCCACATGCTTAGATTTCATTTTCACCCATTTTTTTATGTCTAAGTCCACAATAATCATAATTAGTTGAATTCATGTGACAACATCTCATTTCTAATTATTAACTAATCCAACCTTATCTTGTTTGTACATATGATCAACTCTTCTTCACTCCCAATAACTCATCATTATTGTTTATAAACCATTCAACATTGATTCATATCGTACCCAATAAAGTGTTTCACACCTCTACATCCACGACTTCAATTTCAATCTTGTCTTTAATAATGAAGTACCAAATCTTGGATTTCATGCCATAAATCTTTGGTATGACTAATTACACAATGTTTTTAAACGAGATAATTATTTAATTGGATATCAAAATCTATTCTCAATTATTTATAAAAGAAAGGTTTTACGAGTGTTGCGATCGTATAAAATTGCATCAAAATAAAATATTTTAAATATTAAAAAATTATGGTAGGATGGTACACAAGTCAAATTCAATTCACCTGGAGAAGACAATGATTACATAGTTTGGTGAGGAAGTACGTAGGTAGTTAGCTTCTTAGCTGACGCGGTCGACTGGATCGGAATTTTTGTTTCTTCTTTTTATATATTTATTTATTTATTTATAGTTGGGACATGTAATGTAAATATATATAAGTCTCGTATCAAGAAATAAATAAATAAATATATAAGTCTGCCGGTGACTTATTATTCCCTGACCGTACTGTTCAACGGAGCTGTCAATTGTCGGTATTAATGCACCCAAAACACAAACGCGCTCTCTTGTTAAAATTCTGCCCCCACCCTAATATTAAACACAGGGATGTATTTTGTAAATATATAAATAAATATAAAACAAACAAACAAACCCCCACAGCATTGCAGAAACATTATTTACTCTCACAAAAAAAAAAAAAATATATTTACTCTATTGATTTACAGATTTACCATAGGTTAAATAAATATTTTCTAAGCATATTAACCTTATAAAAGTGAAGATGTTTTCCTCACATGCATTAGTATGTAAAGATGAATAAAGAATAATTTGATCAAAAAATATTTATTTAATTCGTAGTAAATCAGCAGTAGTTTTCTTTTTTCTTTTTTTAAATATTAAAAAATTTCATATATTTTTATTATTGGATGGATTTATTTATAAAATAAAAATATTATATATAATTATTCAATCCATATAATTGAAGTATAATTATATCAAATTTTGTGGAAGAATATTATAATTATCCCTTTATTTATTGGTTTTGATGTGACGTCGTTTGATATCTCCAACACAATGGCCATGTCTGAAAGTTAAAACGACGGAGGAGTAGGACAGAGAGAGTGCCGGTGATTGGTGAGAATTTGTAACCATGCTTTTGGACCAAATATGTTAAAAATGCCAAATATGCCCTCGTCCGCCATTGTATTTTCTGAAATTATAATATATTATTTATATTCAATTTAATACAGGAGTCTGTCTTTCTTTTTTTATGGATTATTACATTATCTCCTTTGGATATTTGGTTTAATTACATGATGATTCCTCAAGTTTAAAAAATTTCATCTACCTCCCGAACAAAGACAATTGTTAGAAAATCTTTAACGATTTTGATAAAATATTTTTTTTTGACCCTTTATTATAAATTACATAAATCTCTCTTAGAGTTTATCCAAATTACACGAACTCTCTGTGAATTAAATATAATTTTTTAAACTCAAATAATTTCTAAAATGTTTTTTAAATTTTAAACTGACAAGTAATGTAAAATTTATTATTTATTAAGGTAATAATGTTGATGGCACCAAAGGCCAAGAATTATATATATGTTTGATGACAATGAATTTTAGTAATTGCATATATAATTTTGGGAGTTTTAGGGAGGTGCAAAATTTAATTTTTATTAATCTGTGAATAAGATCTAGTCTAATTAGCAAAGTTGAAACCCCATAACCTTAAAAGTTATGGATTCCGACCCTTGCCTTACGCGTGGGATGTTGTATTTATTGAATAGTAGGTATGTTATTTATACTAAATAGTAGGTGCGTTGTTTCTACTACAATAGTAGGTGTGGTTAGATTTAATTTATTTTTTTATATTATTGATCAGAGTATGATTGTTGTAGTGGTCTTTGTTATATATTGATATTTGACAGCAATGATTATAATCAATTTATTTTAATATTAATAATAATTTATCGTTCTTATTTTTTTAAATAAAAAAGGGAATTTTCATTTAATTTTAGTACTGATCATTAATTGTTGGACTCGTCTATTTGTTAGATAATGACAAATAATAAATGTAATTATTTAAGATTTATGTGGTATTTAAATCAAGACAGGAGAGAGAGAGCGTTGTAATAATTTCAGACTTTGATGATGAATATACATGCATGTGAACAAGTTTTTGGTCAAAATTCCTCCAATAACAAATCATGCATAAAATTTCCTTAAATAGGCAAAACATTACATGAACTCCACTGATTGATGGGTATGATTAATATTCTACTTGACAGCAACCTCCAAAGATTTTATTATTTTTACATATCACAACTGATTAATGCATCGATTAAATTAATAAATTAATGTACGGTTAATCGATAAATAAATTATAATAAATTCATATTATGTGAGGTAATTACTCATATTAAATGATAAATACGGCTCATATTTTTTGTGGGCCTCAAATTCATAACTCAAATTTATTCATGAGACTCCAGTCTTGACCACTAGACTAAGATGTAATTGATAGATGTGGAAAGATCATTAGATATGATTTGGTTATTTAAGTTGAACGACTTGTAGAAATTTGAGTGTGAGTGCGCAAGGAAGCCATGGATTCAAGAAAGCAGAAAAATTTGGTATATTGAGAAATTTGTGTGTAACAGAGGTGGAAGATGAAGTCTTCCTCTTATACTGTGGTGTTCTGCAGTTAACTAAGCTAACTACCCCTCATTAACAGATTAACTAATAAACTAACAAGGTATTAAACTGCAAAGAGGAAAAGCGTACCAGCGCTTTTATAAGTGAAATAGCAACATTCCATAACGACTATAAAAAGGCGTGAAAGTACTGATAAACAAAAAAACGTGAGAACAAAATGCGACGGCAAGAGTTCTATTATTCTATAGATCATCTTCTCCTTCTTCGCTGGGACTCCATCACTTTCATCTCTTCTGTCAAGTCAGTGTTTCTGCAGGTAAGAACTTCCATCTCTTCTGTAGTTTTACACGACTTTTCACATCTCTCTATATTAATGAAGTATTTATATGACTCGATATTAACACACGGTTGTTTTATTTTGAAAAATATTTCAAACTATCTTTTTATAATTATTTGCGAGTTTTTTAATTCCAAAAAGTTCTCCACATTATATTTAATTGATAAAATTAGTTTTTTTTATATATTTTTTAATGTAATTTAGTGATTCGTATATTTTGTTTTTATTTATAATATGTTTTAAAGCGTAAAAAAATATTTATTATATATACATAGAAACAACATGCCACAAGAACTAATATTCTTAAACAATAACCAAAGATCAATTACTCAATAACTAATTAGTATACCTAATTATTTTGGTACTGTCCATTATGTGTACAAACAAAAGTGTCATAAATCTCTAGTCATAAAACTCATACGATTTTCGTGACTGCACATGTACATATCAACCACTTCACATAAAATAAAATAAAAAATATTTATTTTGTTATATTTATTCAATTGAATAAAAGAGAAGAAAAAAATAAATAAATAAATAACAAATCAAAACTGATGAAATGTATTAGTTTTAAATATATAAATAAAATTTTAATCAATAAACCCAATTGGATAAATCAATTATTATTTTATGAAATAAATAAATATATCTAAAGGCGTTTTAGTCCATCCACACTATGCTGACTAAGGTAATTGCTATCAGTATCTCCATCTTAATAAATATTAGATTCCAAGAATACATAAACATAAATTTAAATAATTTCAACCAAATATATACCGTAGAAAATTAAAATGAATTTTATAGACGAGGCCACATGATTATAAGATCATACTTTTGACTCCCATTTACATGTGAGTATCAGTCCAATCCAATAGTAGATGATTTTATACTATAATATTAGTGGTTGGTTAATAATAAATATTATTAAATGAGATGTGTTAATATACTATGTAATATTAAAATTTATAATATAATTATGATTGATTCATTCTTTTAAAAATCACTTAAAAATGAACCATTAATGAATACATAATTATTATTTTTAAAAATCACAAGTTCTTAAATATATAATTTTTTGTCCTAAATTCTGAGAAATTCATGATGTGAGATTTAATTTGATAAGCAAAAAAAATCTCAAAATTATTACCTTATTAAAATAACTATTTGTCCCTAATAATTTAAATTTTGAAAAAATTGGGATAATTTACATCGCAGTCTGAAAATTCCATTTAACAAATAGATCCCTCAATGCATTGAATTTACTGAATTTGATGATATTAACAAGCAAAAAAAAAAAAAAAGAATGAAATCCATATTCAGCTCGATCGACTTATGATTGACTTATTATAGGTTAAATAAAATATTTCTAATCAAACCATCCTTATTCATATTCATACATGCATGTGAGGATATACATATTCACCGTTATAAGACCAACTTGATTAGAAAAATTGCAATAAATCAATGGTAAGTTAATCGAGGATAAATATGAATTTTTATTTAATTTTTTTATTAATATTAACAACATTTATGAATCTATGTATTAAACAATACAAATATCATGAGTACTACTGTATATAATTTTTTAAATTATAAAAAATTACGTGTAATTATACTAAATATCAAGTGTAATTATCCCTAGAAGATTTTCGGCTCCACAAGGACAGTTATGTAATTTGACATGCTGAGCTGTCAAAAAGTCATGAAAAAGTTAAGAAAAAGTTTGACCGGGTAAAAAATTGACAGCTTACAATACATAAGAATATTACAGCAGATCCATTGGGCCCACACCCACCGTTTTCTCCGATGTCTATATTTCGAACACCAAAATCTCAGACATTCGCTCTTCCACTTCCCACAACATACACACTCTCTCTCTCCCCCGCTTTCTCTCTCTAATCCAATGCTGCTGCATTGTCCAAAATAGGAGTTTAGCAGTTGGCGAAGAGAGAAAATCGGAGAAGAAGCAAGCATAAAAGAGAAGGCAGCAGTACTGGTAACCGAGAAAGAGGTGGAGAGTTTTTTCGTTTCTCCTTTCTAACTTCTTCCCCTTTCATTTCCGGCGGCGGCGTTTTGCCTGCCGGTGAAAGGAATCTATCTTGACGACACTTATATTCTTGTTTTCCATCAAATCATCATAGCCCATATTCAGTTCTTAGTCTAATCTTGATCCGCCCATTGCAGTTTTTCTTCATTGCGAGGTCCAATCTTCGTTTGCGTTGCGTCAGCTTGTTACGGTTGATATTTATTGTTGTTGTAATTATTTTGCATTTCCATGAATGTGTGGCGTGTTTGAATTTATGGGTTTTGTTCGGGAGATGGTTTCTGGCATTATACTGTTGATGGAATTTGAAAGATTTCTGGGAGCGCGAATAGAGCATGCTGTTGATTCTTCCTGTTGTTTCTAGTTCTTATGGATAAAGATATGATCTACATTACATTTCCTGAGGTTCTTCTTCTTAAGGGTGAAGACGCTCAAGTGGTTTGTTCATATGTTTCTTTTCTTGATCTTTGTGTTTGAAGAACTTTTGGCATGAAAACCAGATGGAAACGCGAAAACCATCATTGTTTTCTTATCATATATGTACTCTGGAATAGTTTATTTCTTCTTCTTCTTTAGTTCTGTACTTTTCTTGGAAATAAAAACAGAGAAGTATGATTAGGGGTCTAAAAATTCAGTATGGATCCGTGGAAGGTGGATGGTTTTGTCTGGAACTTTTTCTTGGACTCTATGAATTATGTTTTATCGTTAAGAATTTAAAAGGATTATGTGGTCTTGAAGGATAATGATGAGTTTGTCTGCTATTCTCCTTTTACAGACAATCAGCTCTATGTTGCATTTGTACATTCAGCAATATTATTTACTTTTTTAGTTTTTCTTTATTGCAGGAAACAGCATGGAGAACCTAAAGACTCCGTTCAAGGGAGTAAAAGATGATCTTAAAGGCCGGCTGGCATGCTACAAGAAGGACTGGGTTGATGCATGTGGTTCGGGTGCGAGGTGCGTTTCTCTTTGTCTCTTCTTGATGCAAGGAATGTATTGTCCCATAATTTGTTTCAATTAAGCAACTCAGTTTGATCTTTTTTACCATTAACACTTTCAGGATTCTGGCTCCAACAGCATACATTTTCTTTGCTTCTGCTCTCCCTGTGATTGCCTTTGGGGAGCAATTGAGTCGGGAAACAGGTCAGTTTAATTTTGCAGCCCATTACGTGCTTGTGTTGGCTTTCTTATTTCAATAGTTTTACAAAACAATAGGTTCAACACCATAAAATACATGTAACTAAGTAATATTAGATGGTAGTCTCATTTGATCCGAAAAAGAAGGGTAATATTAGATAATTATTCCCAAGTAAATCCTGCATATAGAAGTACGATTTTTGATTCTTCTGAAAAGACCATTTGCTTCTGTAACAGATGGAAGCTTGAGCACCTCTGAGACTCTTCTTTCTACAGCTGTGTGTGGAGTCATCCATGCAATTTTCGGTGGGCAGCCATTATTGATTTTAGGAGTTGCTGAGCCAACCATTATAATGTACACCTACTTGTACAATATTGCTGAGAAGAGTATAGGGAGGCAACTGTATTTAGCCTGGGCTGGGTGGTATGCTGCTGACCTTCGTCTTTTCTTAGAATCTGATGTTCTACTTGCATATTGAGATTGAGCCTCAAGATGGTGTGTGGTGTAACCTATTCAATTGATTTTCATTTTTAACAAAACAGGGTCTGTGTCTGGACCGCTTTGCTGTTGTTCCTTCTTGCTATATTCAATGCTTGTACCATCATCACTCGATTTACAAGGGTGGCAGGGGAACTTTTTGGCATGTTAATCACTGTTCTTTTCATTCAAGAGGCCATTAAGGTACCATTTCTCCTCGCCTCTATTAGATATGCTACACTTCTTGTCTGTTGTTATTATTCTAATCATATTCACAACTATTGATGCTTTAATCACAGGGTGTGGTGAGTGAATTCGATATTCCAAAAGGTGAAAACCCCAATGAAGAGAAATACCAATTTCAATGGCTATATGTAAATGGATTACTTGCAGTTATCTTCTCTTTTGGTGTGCTTCTCACCTCCCTGAGAAGCAGAAAAGCTAGGTCCTGGCGATACGGTACAGGCTGGTTTCGCAGTTTTATTGCAGACTATGGGGTCCCTTTGATGGTTGTTGTATGGACCGCTTTGTCGTATGGCATGCCAGGAAAAGCTCCTGCTGGAGTTCCTAGGAGGCTCTTCTGTCCTCTTCCTTGGGAATCTGAATCGTTGTATCATTGGACAGTGATGAAGGTACATGAACTGACAAATAATCTGTAACTTGCGAACTCCATTTAGCTTGAACTCGTTTTCTTTCACGAAGTGAAGTGCTGCTTAGAATATCTTCTATATTTGTTAACCTCTTGTCACTCAAGAATCTTTTTACATGTATTCTTTAATTTTTATGTGTTACGTCCATGATAACAATGCCCTTGCATGCCTAATGAGACTCCAATGATCAAACTTAATGACGGATTTAAAACACTTCGTCTAATTGAATTGCAGGATATGGCAAAAGTGCCAGTGGGGTATATTTTTGCTGCCTTCATACCTGCTGTGATGATCGCAGCTCTATACTTTTTCGATCACAGTGTAGCTGCACAGCTGGCACAACAGAAGGAATTCAATTTGAAAAATCCGCCTGCTTACCATTACGATATCCTATTGCTGGGAGTCATGGTATGGTATTTAAGTTGAATTCTTGAACTTTTCTTTCAATTGAGGCCTTAAGTATTAACTGAAGAAAAAGTAGTTTTGAATACTCTTACTGCTGTTGGAAAAATTTAACCTTTCTTCTTATTTCAGACTTTGATTTGTGGATTACTTGGACTTCCTCCTTCGAACGGTGTCCTTCCACAGTCGCCTATGCATACTAGGAGTCTTGCGGTCCTTAAGAGGCAGGTGGGAAGCATGATATTCTGCAGAAAATCTTTTCCATACTTTTTACATCCATATGATCAGAATAAATTTTGACAATTTGTTCTGATTGGCAGATGATACGGGAGAAAATGGTGAAGAGCGCGAAGGAGGGCATGCAAGAGCAAGCAAGCCACTCTGAGATTTATGGGCGAATGCATGCAGTGTTTGTCGAGATGGAGAGTGCACCATCTGTAAATTCTCTTTTCCAGTGTTCCTCTCCCATCAGATTTTTATGAGAAATATGCCAAGATTTAGTTAAAACAAACTTTATATTTCTGCAGCATACGACAGAAAAAGATTTGGCCAACTTGAGAGAAGCTGTCTTGAAACACGACGATGAAGATACGAATGGCAAATTTGATCCAGAAAAGTGCATCGACCTCCACTTGCCTGTTCGAGTAAACGAGCAAAGAGTTAGCAATCTGCTACAATCCATACTTGTTGGGCTCGCCGTATGTGCTATGCCTGTTATCAAGATGATACCTACATCAGTTTTGTGGGGATACTTTGCCTACATGGCCATCGACAGTCTCCCAGGTAATCAATTCTGGGAGAGGGTTTTGCTGCTCTTTGTTCCTGCTGGTCGTCGTTTCAAGTAAGCCTTGCGTATAAATTGCACTTTGAATTTCTTCTGTGTCATCCATATAGATCACTGGAGCTACATTTATCAACGGCATTTGCTGTTCTTCCTTTGGCAGAGTCATCCAAGAGTCCCATGCTTCGTATGTGGAGTCGGTGCCATTCAAGTACATCATGATGTTCACAATCTTTCAGATTGTCTATTTTTTGGTGTGTTTCGGAATCACATGGATACCTATTGCTGGAATACTGTTTCCACTACCGTTCTTCCTTCTAATAAGCATAAGAGAGCACATTCTTCCCAAGTTTTTTCCACCTCATCATCTTCAGGACTTAGATGCATCTGAGTATGAAGAAATCATCGGACGTTCATTCAGGACCAAGAGTCTATCTCTCAAGGTATGTACATTAATCTTTTCCTCATAATTACAACAGTTGAAGAAGCATGAAAATGTCTTGAACACATTATATGAGCTATTTCATCTATATCTTACAACATGTTTGAGTTGTGCAAAAACAGGATAGAGAACTACCTGATAGTGATGATGACGAAGGTGCTGATGTATCCTCTGCTGAAATACTGGATGAGATGACGACGCACAGAGGAGAATTGAAGCATCGGTCTGTGAGCTTCAACGACAGGCAGCTTCAGGTTGGTAACTCAGCCTTACAGCTGGTGGGTACTGAATAATGCCGGGAAACTTATCAACCATGGATCATATTTTCCAGGTTATTCCAGAAGATTCTGCTCGGGTTTAGGCTTGATTCCCCATCCCCATCAAGATGCTTATCTTAGCAAATCATATACATTACTATAACATAAGAAGAACGAGGAACGGCAGGCTGAAAGAGAATAGGAAACGAAGAAAGAAGGGATAAGAATAGCCTCTCCACATAGTTTAGGAACTATGAAGGTAATTTTGCATGAAGTTGCACAATCCCTTCATTGTTTCTTGCATTTCGAGCAGCCATGTAAAAAGAATGATATTCTCAAGAGAAAGAAACGAGGTGAAAGTACTCAAGCCTACTACATACTGTCTTGTGTAGCAGACGGGCGATAAAGATTAGAAATTAACTATTTTTTTGGGCATACCATACTATACTATACTTCTGATTTTTCCTGGGAAATTTAGAGAGATGAAGTGAATTTATTCCTTTTCCTAGCTCAGTTCATTTTCCATAGTCGCCTATTTATTACATTAGTAGTTTTGGTTCAGGCTAAGATACCTTAAAATATTTCATGGTTGAGACATTGTGTGCAGTACTACATAAATAACTCAACGGCTATGTTCATTTCAAATTTCGTCCCTCTTATTTCACACAACATACAATCTGCAGAACATTCAGTCTCGTTTCATGACGTTGGTGTTAACCTGACACCCTGTGCCAACAGCAAGGATGTTTTACCTGATTTTTAATAACTCTAACCAATTAGCTAGCCATATTGTTAATAACTTATACAAAATGTTGAATGATGCGTAGAAGCTTATATATTTTTATTACTAAAATAAGATTTTTCGTCTAAACTCAAACGGAAGAGATATAATTGTAAATTTTTGAGGGATGCAAATGTAAATTTCAATTTTTTTTGAGAAGAATTTAGTTTTGTATTTTTAAAAGAGATACGTACATAATTTACCGTGTCAAAATATGATGCTAAATAAAAATTATAAAAACAACGGGGCTAAAAGTGCAACTTCCATTCTACATTCTGGGGGTAGCAACTATTTGTAGCTAACATTAATTTTGTGAAACAGCTGATAGATAATCTAAAAAAGGGATATGAAAATATATACATAGTGTTTGGATTTGTGTTTTGAGTGTTTTGAAAATAAAAAGAAAAATAGAGATAAATAAATGTGTGTTGGAGATAGATCGTTTGTTTGGATTTGTGTTCAAAGGTATTTTAAAATAAGTAGTGTAGGTTTGATATTGGGATTTGGGTGACAAAAATCACTGTTAATTGACAAATTATATCTTTTTTTTATATATATTTTTATATATAAATATATACATAAATATTGTATATTTAATGTTGTATTTTTTTGAGACAAAAAACACTATTCATTATCAAATCTATTTCTTTTATATTGTATATACAAGTGTATATATACTATATTTAGAAAGTTGAAAAATAAAAAAATACGAAGGTAAAGTGTAAAAAATACGAAAATAAATATTGGGTGTGTTGAAAATGTCCAAACATAGTGACAGTTAGCAGTAAGAGTTTGATCAATATTTTTATAGTCCATAACAAAGATCATAAACAGAATTCAAAGAAGACTGACAGTGAACTACTTAACTTCCTTATCCCTTGCATTTTACAAGGTTGCTTGTACAAAATTCTAAGCAAAATCTTGCATCTTTACTTGGGATCCACCTTCACTAGACAGAATGAGATGATCTCCATCTCTTATTACAGCCAAGTCTTCAATCACATATCCACCTTCAGTTAGAACTTTTGTGGGACGGATACCGAACTTTTGATATCCCAAGTCCAGCAGCTCCTCAAGAGATCCAGGCAAAAAGACCAGCCTTCCAATCCTATCTCCCCTCTCGGGACAACTCAAAGTCACTCTAGCACAGTTCTTGCCTGTACCAGGAGTGAGGGAAGATCGAGACGTAGCCTTTCCTCCTGCAAAATTTGATGACACAAGCAACACATAAGTAAGATTGTTTCCTTAATCAAAAACTAGGGGCTTAAGTTACCTTCAATGTTTTGTTTATGGCTGGCCGTGATGATCTCTGCAAGCGAATTCTGGAAGTTGCTCGGCTTCCTTTTTAAACGATCATTAGACGAGCTTAAGTCAGTAGAACTTAATGATTTGTTAACAGGAGGGATAACCGGTTCGCTTGAGTACTTTTTGAGCTTGAAATAAGGCGCTTGCTCATTTTCTGAGTGTCTGACATGGTTCTTGGACTTCTGCTTGGTTTGAAATAAGGCTTTGATCTCTTCATGGCCCTGGTGATCGGCTAAGGCTCGTGGAGTCCAGCCGTGCACGTCTGGTTTATCTATATCAGCTCCTTGTTCCATCAAAAACTTGATAATTTCGACATTTTCTTCAGATATAGCTGTGTGCAGAGCTGTGGTTCCAGAGCAATTAAGCAATGTTACATCCCCCCCAAATTTGGTGATCTCCTTGAGTAGTTCTATGTTGTTCTGCTCGGCTGCATAGCAGGCGAATCCACCCACGTCACCAGAAGACAACGTTGCCCCATTGTCAACAAGTACTCTTATGACCGCCTCATGCTTCCCCAATATTGCATCCCAGAGAGGAACATTTCCTTCAGAATCTGCATAAGATGTTTTGAACTCACCACTTTTAGCTGCTTAAATTTAGAATTGCCGACAAGCACACCTTGTCAATATGGTACCTTTTGTATTGGGGTTTGCTCCGTAATCCAGAAGTAGAAGCACACATTCTAAAAACCCTTTTGATGCTGCAAGATGCTGCATGAAACAACAAGTTATCATATTATTGCATCTCTACTTCATAAATTATCATGTTAAGAAGAATGCAGAACTATTGCAATACCAAAGCATTTCGTCCGTTGTTGTCCAGCTCGTTTGGATCCAAGCCTCGCCTCAGCAAATGATGCAACAATAGATCGTCGCCCCTGGCAGCTGCAAAGCATAGGCTCAGAGGCATATCCATTCTTCCATGAGCCAACATGTGCTCCGTGTAGGCCAAAATTTCATGCATCACAGGGTCTTTGTACTCTTTAAGATGCTGCACAGAAGAAAATTCAACATCATCATCTACTCTTACAAGTTCTACTTATCCCTAGAAAACAGCAACTTAACTAATATGCTGCCAACAACAGATTGAGAAACTTCTGTCCGGTAATATCGACTACATTTTCTTTACCTCAAGCAGATTGTTCATGATTATTGTCCCATCTCCGATATTAGCCTGAAGAATATTCATCAATGCAGTACGGTTCAACCGCAGCAGCTGACTCAAACGTTTCGTACGAACAGTGAAAATCTGAGGCCTGTAGCAGAGAACACCTACTTCACCACAAACATCTCCTGTCCTCAATTCCCCGACAACCTACAATAAATTTGAAGTGAACATTGTTAAAAGTCGATTGCACTTCACGGGCATAAATAAGGATAAAACCAAATATATTCCCTGGCTGATGTATGTGCAATGAGAATCACTCGTTTACCCTTTCCTTTCCGTCTCTGAGTGAAAGAAGATCCTGTCACCAAAAATGGTTTAGAAGTATTACTTCGAATAATTGCATAATATGGTGCCATTGAACAGGGCGACAAGAAAAGCAGTATAGTGACAGCTCCAGGTTGATCTTACCACTGCCCCATTAACCAGAATATACATATCTGTAGGTGCTTCATTTTGTAAAATTATGTCTTCTTTTGGGGGGAAATACTCAGGCCTCATCTCGGTGACCTGCAGCATTAGACCATAAAAGACAAAGAACATGAAGATCTAATTTCATGGTACCGCATTTGGTAATTAAGTTGAGATCAAATACAAAACAAGAAAGTCAGTGCTGCTTCAGTTTGGACCAAAAACAAAGGGGAATTGTGCAACAACGAGAGAAGCTTTTTCTTGCAGTAATACTAATATATTTTTTGTACCCGGGCTGCAAAACAGAAAGAAAAACCGATAGTATTGGTGATTACCAGCTGAAAGAGCAGGTCGTTTGACACCCCACGGAACAAATACACCTTGTCAACGAGGGAATAGAACAGGAAATGTGATATACTCGAACGAATAGCTTTTGGAAGTGCATCAAGAGTTTCTTGCTGCTGCAGCCCTTCTGAATCAGTTCTGTACTTGAGGCTCATATGAGCAATCATCTGATCTTGCAGCCGAGTGGGCAGTTGATTCCTTTTGGCAAATCCTGAGGCAGCATAGATAGCTTCTCTCTGCAAAAAACGTGAAAAAGGGTAAAATTCAGCTGCCTGAAATCCATAAATGAAGAAAATCGAGATGCCCATGAAACTTCGAACAAAATCAGACTTCATACTTACGAATTTCCTAGTTTTGAAGGTTGTTTCTACAATCAAGTTGGTCATGTTTCCTATTGTGTAAGATCCCAGCCCGATGGCGAAGAACATGTAGAAAATATCGAATATCATCTCCCCCGTGTTCACAGGATGAAGATCACCATAGCCTATCGTTGTGATGGTGACAATAGACCAGTAAACGGACGTAACATAATTGTTCCACAGTGGCACTTCATGAAAGTTTTCTATGCTAAGCCCAATCCATGTCTGCTTAGGGTCTTTGTACCTATCGGCAAGAAGATAAAAGATACATGCAGCCAAGTGAACCGTAAAAAGAGTGACCTACAAAGACCACACCCCCTCATCACATAAGTTTGAATTCTTGTACTTGCCATAGATTAACAATTTATGTCTTAAAATACTTACACATGTAAGCTTTGCTATTCGAACCATCACGTAGTTATAGTTCTTGTCTTTCTCCATTCTGCAGTAATGCTAAGAGAAATCATTTAGATTCCCCAAGATCAGTTACATTTATAGCCCAACAAATAGCCGTAGATTGTTTCCCAACAGTTTAAACACAAGAAAAAATAATTTTTTCTGGCTTTCTTGAGCAACAAAATTTACTAACGGTAGTTGCAGAGAACTTAGGGACTGTACCTCTGAAACATTGCACTGACTCTTCTGATACGCCAGAGACGAAGCATACTAAAGTATCCATATGCTTCCAGATGGGCGGGCAAAAGCTTCCTTGCAAGTTCAGACGGTATTGTGGAGATCACATCCAAAACTAGCCCTGTTTTTGCATATCTCAAAGCAATCAACCTTCTGTCGTCAACGAGGAGATAAGTTGATTTGTCGAGGTACGCAACAAAGAATGTAAGAACAATGTCAATGGCAAAAAGTCCATTTACAATATTGTCAGTGATGGTGAGAGGCCCCTTAGGTCCCCTAAGGAAGCCAAACTCAAAAGGAGACACCCATGCTGTGTAGAAGACCAGTATAACCAGGAACGTCTCCCAGGTTCTGCAAAATTCGATCAAGAAACGACTGATTGATCTTGGAAGAAAACAAACGACAGAAAGCCGAATGCAATCCAATGTTATTCACTCAGTTCATGTCTAGAACTCTAAATAAGTACAGTAGCTAATTCATTTATGTAATACCGGCCTGGATTTATCTCTGTTGCAAACACTGAAAGGATTAAATTAAGTCTTTTGTTGAGTTACATGGATAACTGGAACGAGTATCAAATCCATCTACTGCCAGCATTCATGTTTTCTTGATGTTCTTGGTGTAAACTTGTAGTGCTGCTACACACTTAATTCTGGAACCGAAATGATTAGCTTTTAGCACAACATTCCCATCCCATTAATCATTATGCTGTTGATGTTTTAAGACAGAACGATATACATTGGTCTGCAAATTCTATCTTGATCATCACTCTCCAACAAAATGGAACCTTAAAGTGATTAGCCTAATCTTGACACGAAAGCCTTAAAAACGGTCATGCTAATGACGAAACATGAAAACGTATTTATACGTATACCTGTAACGAGGATCAAAAGGAGAGATGGTGAAGGGACGAAGCTTGTGCTTGCGGTTGCTAGGGGCGCCAAGGGGTGGAAGAATGCTAGTAGAGAAGATGTGGGAGCTTTTCGACGAGAGCCTTTCCAATTCGCCCTCCATTTCTCTCATCGAACGAACATTCTCAGAACCCCTCCGCCGCATGATGTACATACCTTATTCATCCACTCCCTCCCAATTCTTGATCAATAGGAAGGAATCTAAAATGATGTTGATTTCTTTTTGAGGGGATTGATTCTTTGTGTTTGATGTTGTATAGATTGGAGCATGGTTTCAGTTATTGCAGCCTGCCTTTTCTCTTCCCTTTTTTTCTCTCTGATTTCTGCATGAGATCACATGGTAAAACAACATACGCCACCAATTAAATTTTCTATTATAAATCATGTTGCATCTATAAACACGCATCGCATACCACACGTACTAAAACTATGATTTAAACTTTGTTGTTATTAAGTAATTTACTTCTTACCATGCTATATCAATCCTACCTTCTATTTATCCATTCAAAGAGTGGACTGAATTTTTTATTTGAAATTTTATTATATTTTTTAATCTGTTGTATATATATATATGCATAATGATTACGTCATTTTTTTTTTCCAAAAAATGATGAAATTAATTATGATTTGATTAAAGTGATTAAGTTATAAATTAATGAAACTAATCAATGTTTTCATGAACAAGCTGCTTGGGCCTGTCAGCTCAGCGATTGCCCTAGAGCCCGTTCAATTCCTCTTCCGTGCTGTTCTACGGTTCTTTGCAATTTTAACTAAAACCGCATATCCTAAAGTGTCGGATTACGTCCATATATATTGGAAAAAGTCGCTTTTCATTGCACAACCCTTCTACGTAGAACTAGCACCTGAATAATAAATTATCAGCAGAAAGAAGAATTCAGTGATAAGAGAAAGTTCTAGAGAGAGAGATTGAGAGAGAGCTTCAGAGTTTTAGACAGGCGAGAAGCAATGGCGTCTGCTTTAACCAAATGGCTCGTCGACCCAAACCGCAACCCGCTCGCCGCTCTCCACATGAAGACGCTGTCCAAGCGCCTGCGGAAATACGGTACTTGATTTGAAGAAATGTTTGTGTTTTTTGAGGTGGTATTAGTTGATGAGTTTTTGATGTGTTTTTTTTCGAATTGCGATTTGGGTAATCAGGTCTTCGATATGACGATTTATACGACCCCATGTACGATCTTGATGTGAAGGAGGCGCTGAATCGGCTTCCGAGAGAGATCGTGGATGCAAGGAACCAGCGCCTCAAGCGCGCCATGGACCTCTCTATGAAGCACGAGTACCTTCCTGAAGATCTTCAGGTATTCATTCAAAATGGTATTTAAATGCTCCTGTGTTTAAAGTTATACGCTTCTGTATTGGGTGCTGGAAAGATTAGGATTGAGTTAATATGTGGATGTCTATGTTGATTCTTTGGTACTTATTTGTTGTGTGAAATTTATTTATAGTGACTGACTACCTTAGTGCGGTTGTGCGTGTGGGCGGTGGATTGCTCTGGGAATTGGGAAAGAAATGCTAGGATGCTGTGCATAAATGCTTCTTTTTAAGTTTTGTTCTTCATTTTCTTGAACTTTAGTGTGTTCATTTGTTTGTTTACGTGCTCTGCTTGGGCTGCTTTTAGCTGCTCAGGGTATGTGATGATTGCTTTTAATTCCTTACACTGTCAATTCACGCCCATTGCATACCCAGAATGTCCATGCAATAGATATTGATTCTGCTGAAGGAGAGTGATGCTGGTGAATGTGCCATTTGCAGAAGCAATGGCGAGTGATACTTATCAATGTCACATTCTATGGAAAGAAAATATTTTTAGTTTATTCTTGTATTTCAAGGCATCTCTTGCACGTTAGTTTAAGTACTAGAAAGTATTTTCAAATATTTCTCTATCTGGAACCAGTTAATTAAGAAGTGTGAGAATTTGCATGTATCTGGAGATGGGGGTGGCTGGGGGTCTCCTGGACCAAAAGTACCAATCATCTGGGTTACAAGTGAGGATAATCTGTCTGCAACAGTGAGTGGTCTTATTTAGCATGCTAAGTACCACGTCTAAAGCAACCTCATCCATATTCGTTGATTATCTTGTATAACATGCTCTGCTGGCTAAGTTATGTTCTTTACCTCTTGAAAGTTGGTTTTGTAATGTTGGCATTATTATGTGTCAGTTTCGAGTTATAATCAATATGCCCCTTGCAACTTTTTATTGCATATTTTTGGCTACCTTACTCGATATATTTGTAGTGCAATTTTATTTTGCATCATCAGATGCTTCTTCCTTTCTCTTTTTTGTTTAAGGAGGGGGGGGGGGGGGGGGAAAAA
>NC_026150.1:17734713-17743936 GCF_000512975.1 Sesamum indicum
TTTTTTTTTTAAGGGGGGGGGGGGGGGTGGAGAATAAACTAGTAGTTGCTGTGACTAAATAGTCTGAGCTGTAATTAGAACTGTTTGCAATCTGCATTCTATTAAACAGTTTTAAGCTTTTAGCTAGTTTCACAATTTTTACTGAACTAAAGCAGAAAAGAATTGCTATGCTACTTTGCTTACTAGTAGGACTATTTTGAATAAAGTTTCTTGTACCTAGGCTTTGACTTTAGAAGGGATTCTGTCTCCGTCTACTTGGCTAAGTAGAAAGCTGAAGCTGTATTGTTCCGACTTTCCACTCTTTATTATGGATTTTATCACCATATTATCCTTCCAAATGATTATTCTGGATAAATGGATATGCAGTGGGCAATACAAGAAAGGTGGAAAAGTTAACATCAAGGATAACACTAATTTCACTTAACATCCTTACCTACTTAACACATAATTATTTGTCTTTGTATTAACATTTTCACTCTAGCTCCTTTCTCTGTGTGGCAATACATGCACAACTTATTTTCTTCCTTCTAATATATGCTTGGTTATCCTGGTTTAACTTGATCAGCTTGAGTCCCTGTGTAAGTATCTTGTATATTTATGCCGTTGATGCTTTTCTTTACACTTGCTTGTGAATGTCTTTGTTTACAGCACTCATTTTCTTCTATTTTGTTCTCAGGCTATGCAGACCCCATTTAGGAGCTATCTTCAGGAGATGCTAGCTCTTGTAAGTGCTTATATCACTTCATTATCTCCCTTGGTTTGGATATCCACAAGAACTATTATGATACTGTTTATATGTTTTACTTTGCTAGAGCAGTTGTGCTGAACATATTTACTCTGCGTAGTTAAAATCTGACATGCATTTCAAACATTTATTGTACCCTATAAAGCTAGCTTATACAACAACTTGAAATCAACTTGAGATTCTATTCTGAAGTAAATCAATTGACCAGGTCGAGGAAGATGTCTAAGTAGTGACAATCATGTGAAACGACATCGATAATAAAACTTCAAAGTTCTTTATGGCTCAGTTTATCTTCTTGTCATCTGCTTCTTGCCTTTTCAATGAATTTATCTTTTATTTAGCATCTTCCTTCTGAAGTTTATCTCTATATTTATAATGTTATTGCAGGTTAAGAGAGAGAACGCCGAACGTGAAGCCCTTGGTGCTTTGCCGCTTTACCAGCGCACCATTCCCTGAGTGGACTCTATCTTGAGCTGATTCTGATAGAATTGCATGTCTTACAATTGAATAAGGGCAAGTCATCCTCGTCCCTTTCTAAAATGGACTATAACGTGATGTCTGAATTTTGTACTCTGTTGATATGAGCACTAGGCTCTTATTGTTTGGTTATTGGTCCACGTTAGTGATATATAATGTTTACAAGATGGTCCTTTCAATTAATTGCATTACCATAAGTTTGGACTAATGATTGTACTTTTCTGGGTTTTAAGTGGGTGTTTCTGGTTTAGTTATGTGCGAGTTTTGTGGGTGTCCAGAACCTTGTGTTACTTATGTGTGTATAATTTGATGTGTTTTAGCTTAAGAACCCACTCCATTTGCTGAAAATGCCAATATCTATATGCATAATTTTGGGATCACATCATATACGTAAAAGCTTGGTGTAATATATATACACTATTATTATGGTAAGTGCATGACCTGATGACAGTAAAGGCATGCGCAAAGCCAAATGAAGGGAAAGAAAAGAGAGGAGGTGAAGAGACGAATCTGCTAAACTTCATCTTGAAATATTTATCAGATCTTAAAAAACCTTTTGTTTTCTTGTGGAAGTTGATGACATACAGATTTGGTTCTGATGGCTAACTGCTGCGTGTCTGCATGTGTGTTTGTGGTGTCTCCCTCTCTCTGCCTGTGTATGTGCATGTATCTTTTCTCTTTTTTAAATGTTTTGGTTTTAGTGAAGTATTTATCCTTTCGGGAGCGTGTCTTGTTTATGCTCAAAATATGGCTTATAAGGCGGGTTTGCATCAACAGACAGTGAGTACATGAATTTTTGAAGGTCAAGAAGGTGCTAATTTAATTTACTTCTATGGTAATTATGTTCATAAAGGTTCGGGCATGTGAAGGGCTATGTCTAACTTTTGCGAATAATTAAGAAACTAGGATATTCACTACGAGTTCTTTGTATATCATCCAATAAAACTGAGTTCTCTTTTGGAGAATTTTCGGTGTCTGAATGATGTGTTTTCCACATTATTATACTTCTGGAGTTAATAATTTTATATGAGGAACATATTGAACTTATTCAGTTCACTCACTATCATCTGTTCTTCAGTTTTCTGTAGAGTGACTAATGTTGAATCTTTACTTCACTCAATTTGTTGTCAAATTCTGTTTCTCTACGTCGATTTCACCCATGCCATCTGTATTCGACACAACAATTATAACCGGATCAAGAGCAAGCTCATACATACCTGGACAAAATATACGCTCTAAGAAATGTGGCTGCAGGTAGCTCTCTAAAGATAGAATTAGGTTGTGAAACATGTAGCTCCAGTCTTGAATCTTGATGTTCCCAAGCAACTGCGGTGTTTGCAAGTGTTATCTACTCGTGGACAATCCATGTGATGCCATGAGGCTTGGCCATACTTCAATTTAAGGACTGTTTCCTGTAATTATGCATCACCTGCCACTTTGTCTCTTAATGTGTCACAAACACAGAGCTCTCAGCCTCAGGGATACAACTTCTAAATTTTCATTTTGGGTGCTCATAGTTAGCTAAATGGGGATGGAAGTGCCAGCTACATATCTCTATTCTTTACGCCGCTAATACTTCTTCTATTCCACTTTGTCGATAGACACTTATGTCGAGAGAATTATAATTTTGGTCTCAAAATATATGATGGTTTGTAATCTTGGTTCCATATATTTTGATAATAGATATTAGTTTTACACTTTAGACAATGTTGTAAAGTTAGTCCCATTGCAAAAAAATTGTTTTTCGAACTTAACTTTTTAACTTTTAGAACTAACTTTGCAATGTTTTTCTAAAATTTGGAATAACTTTGCGCTTCGTTTCGTTTCTTAAAGTGTGGGATTGATATTGCAATGAAGGGATTAATTTTATATGTTCTTCTAAAATGTGGGTTTTATTGGTTATTTCAAAGTGTACAAGATTAATATTATGAATTACTCTATATTTTGAGATCGAAAATGTAAATTTCTGCTATGATGTCATATCAATGCATGTATGGTATGAATTTGTATTTTAAAAATAAAAAATTTAGTGTAATCATTTATTTCAATTTTCGAGAAAAAGCCTATATCAATGATAGGCGAGATATATAAAAATATAATAGGATATGTGAGGGGATTGAGTTGATGGTGATAGTGGTGGTTTGGTTGATGATAAAAATGGTGTGATTAAAGAGCAGAGCATTTAAGGAGATGCACGTTGGGAGTGCATAAGGGGCAGGCATAGAATATGAAGAAACTGAAATTGTGCCTGATATCAGAAGCAGCTGCGGGTTCCAGACAATGAATGCTTTCATTTTCACATGTAATCGTCGGCTATTCTGTCCCTTTCGACACGACTCCCCCCAGTCCCAGTCCCAACCCCAACTCTAACATTGGGCCGCCACCATCAAATGGTGGACGTGGTTCCTCTGTGGCCTTGAAATTTTCTACCCACAAGTCTGAACAAGATTGGTATTGTATGGGGTTGTTGCGGAGGGAAAAAGGGTGTGAAGTTGCTGCATTCTTGTTGGTGGATGCTGTAATGTGTAATCAACCTAGGAGAGAGAGAGAGAGAGGGAGAGAGAGAGTATTTTAGTAAATAAAAAAGACATACTCATGTGCCAATTAATGATAATGCCCAAAAGGAGGGTCTTGTTATTTCATGCATTTGTACACTGCATTTCAAATTTATTGGGTATTGATGTGTACTTTTCATGCACAAATACATATATCTAGGACCACACAAGAATCATGATGATTTATGAGGATCAGAGAATATAATTATTGGAGAGAGAAAAGGGTAATTACATATTAATTGAACTCAAACCATCACTTTTTTTAATTATGGAACTTTAATTTTGCTAACTAAAACAGACTTCATCCACAAAATCAGAAATTATCTCACTAAAAATATTGGTTCAGGTGCTGTTGAATATGTAGATATTTATCTTACTACATGAAAAATAAGAGATTGAACATATAAATTGCCACAAGAAAATCAAAAGGGTATTATTCCACCGACATCATTCAAGAATCCTAGTCGTCATGATGGTAAAAAGACAAGATTCACGATTTTGGGCTTGTTGCTGCAAATCCATTCTACATATATATCCCATGGGATTCACAAGTTTGTGAGCCACCCATTTATCTCATTTCATCAAACCAAATTTCAAATTTGAAATACCGTACTGAGAAACATCTGATTTTCCGAGAACTGGACAAAAACAATAGGACAAACCATGAAACTCAATATTTGTTTTATATCCACTCTTTAAAATAATTATAAAAAAGAAAAAACAGGATGAGGATGAGGTAATCCAACGGCCCACATCTTAATTGAAGTAGCCCACATGGCTTCTGATTCTGGTCCATCTCCAAAGGCCCAAAATCTGTTTTGGATTAGGTCCGGTGGATTGTCCAGTACGTACACATCTATGCTCCCTCCCGTGGGCCCTTTTGCTGCTCACTGCCCCTCAAAACTCTCATGGTATGTTTCTTTTTCCAAAAAAAAAAAAAATTAATAAAAATTAAGAATATTTTATTAAAAGGTTATTTTGTCCTTTTCTTTTTCTTTTTCTTTTTCCGTAAGAGTGATTGAATTATTGGCATTTTGTTAAAACGAAACGCTCTAGATTCTTAAATCTAATAATTATGATTTTTTTTTACATAGCTATAAAAACTACTCTTGATAACTAAAAAATAAGGATGATTTGCAGAATTTTGTTGAAATTTTAAAGATATGTACGTATAATTTTTTAAAAAATAGAGATGATTTGTATATAAATTAATATTTTTTTATAAAAATTTTTTTTTAAAAATAATTTATACAAATAAACTATAAATTAAACAATGTAGATGTAATTATCGCTTTCTAAATTTATGCCATGGAATGGGACCAGAAGAGGTTCACCTGAATTTCATCAAATGCGGCTATGAAAAGTAAATTAAGGGGGAAGTCTTCCGACTAAAATGCGGCTTTTAATGAAAGAATGAATCAAAGCACATGATGCATTCTGCTACCCGACAACTTGTTTAGTTGTTTATGTGTTCTTCTTTTTATGTGGTGCTTCTTGAAAATTAACCTAGGTACTGGTAATAAAGTCCATGTCTTCTCCTTTATCTATTATACATCGGATGTTTGCTAAAATTTATACTTCTTACAAGTGTTTTAATTTCGAAAAAAGTGGATAATGGATTCAAACGTATGAATTTTGAGTGTTTAGAAATAATAGTTATTATAAATAAATGAAAAGTTGGTGTATTATACTAATTTATTTGTAATAATTTGACCAAATATCATTTTTAATTACAAATTATACTTTTTACAAATTTTTATGACAATTTTAATTTTGTATTTGTCGAATTTGAAGTAATTATATATATACACAGACGAGTATAATTAAGGTTAAATTTGAATGAATTATTTGATGTTTTTAAGTCAAGTCCCTTTCAGTAATGTGTAGTAAGCAGACATGGAAGCGCTGCAGTGGTCTGGCGTCCGGTGTCTAGGGGAAGTGAACTGTTATTGAACCATGTGGTCACAAACAGCTTTTATCATGGCCTCAAGACTCATCCATCCCCCAAGGAAAGGGTTTATTCCCTTTTATAGAACACAAATACAATATACAAAACTGAAAAAAAGAGATGGCAATGGCAATGGCATTGGCGTTGGCGGGCTGTCAGTAAATGATCCCATGTGAAACTACAGACCCATCATCCAGATGGTCCAAAAAAGCTACAGAGCCACCCCAACCCCACACCCACCATATGATTTGGGCACCACTGTTATTTCTTCAAAAAACCAAGGCCATTTGTGAGTCTTGGCATGCATAAAAAGGCCATTTTCTCAACCCCATTTGAAATCACAAACCAAAACTCAGGATTACTAACACCATCTGTACCAAGAATGTATAGTAGTAGTCAATCAAGAATGAGGGTTTCCACTGTGTTGTCGGTGCTGTTGTGTTTGGCCACTTGCCACTTGCCTGCTTTTGCCTTCAGGGATGGTAAGCTCACAGATTTCAACAACTGTTTTTTCTTTTTTTGCATCTCTAACATAGTCACTTGAGGTCATTTTCTTGGTTGAGAGTATGGCATTCTTTCTTGTATAGTTCTCAGAATGTGAGAGCTTTTCGCTAAAAAGGACGCAGATTTAGACATACACTCATGAGAACTGGATTTCAAGATTTTGTCAGCTGTTATGCCCACTTTAAAAATCTGGGCTTTATTTTGAACTAAGTAAATGATACGTTAAATGCAACAAACACATCAGAATTGAATAGTTTACCATCATTTATAAGGTTGTCATAATTGTGAACAATCACTTCATCCTCCCCATGGCATTGATTTTGAGATTCTGTTGTTGTTTTGTTTGTCCGTGTGATGATATATAAAATTCTAGTTTGGGAAAAGAAAATTATTGTTGAGCATTCTTGAGAACAAGAAAGGTGCATCTTGGGTTTTGTATTAGATTCTTGGATTGATTGGAACTATGATTTTAGGAGTACGAAATCCATTTCTTTCATGTGCTGGACATCTTGGTTAGGGTGACAATTATTCCTTGCAGTGTAATGTATTGTATATAGGGATGAGGTAGATTTATTTCACATAGCGTCTCCAAGGAATTTTGAATGATTATTCTGTGAAACCACATCTCATTCTCGAGTCACGTGGGCTTGCACATGCATGATTGCGCCCTGTCTGAGGCCAATCTACTGCTGGTCCTGCTATCTTGCGTATGATGGAGTTGTCCCCTTTAGCATGTTGGTTCACATTCTAAAATCCTGTCCAAATACCGAAAAGTAGACGACATGGACTTCACCTAACTTTGTGGGGATGCTATTCAGCCACTTCTTGACTTCTTTATGATTCGTTTCTTTTGAAGTTTAGTAATCTGAAATTACTATGTGCATGAATTGCAGGACTATTAGACAATGGCAACTTTGAGCAGGCTCCCAAGTCCTCAGAGCTTAACGGGACCATTGTCCTCAAACCCCATGCTGTACCGAAATGGCAAATCTCGGGCTTTGTTGAGTACATTAAGGCTGGGCAAAAGCAGGGTGACATGTTACTAGTGGTGCCGGAGGGGTATGCTGCTGTTAGGCTTGGAAATGAGGCGTCGATTAAGCAACTAATAAATGTCACCAAAGGAATGTTTTATTCGCTGACATTTAGTGCCGCCAGGACTTGTGCTCAAGAGGAGAGGGTAAATGTGTCAGTAGCACCGGATTATGGGGTGCTTCCAATTCAAACATTGTACAGTAGTAACGGGTGGGACTCGTATGCATGGGCATTTCGTACAAGCTATGATGTGGCTGAGATCCTCATTCACAATCCAGGTGTAGAAGAAGATCCGGCTTGTGGACCGCTGATTGATTCGGTGGCCATTCGAGCTCTATATCCTCCTAAACCGACTAATCGTAAGTTTATTTTAGCAATATCATTATCAGTTTTTTTGTATGTCAAAAGGCAATGATTGACAATATGAGTAGTTTTTATACGTTTGAGATACCAAGTTTTGCAGACGTACATTAGGAAGGTCAGATGCGAGGTGCCTCAATTTTGGAACTATGTGAATTTGTGTAGTTTCAATGACCTTATGGACCCTTTCCAGCATTGTTCTCCTTGACCTTGCTCTAGTTAGTAGCTCAACTTTAAGAACTCCCATTCTAGATTAAAACCTATGTCAAGTGTATTACTTAACTTTTGATAAAGCTGGCACCTGGCTATATGCTTTTCTTAGAAATGCATGTTTTTCTCCCACTGGCCTCTGCTATGCGACTAATCTGCCGGCTTTATGTAGTTATTTGCATGTGCACATAAAATCTCATAGCACTGGCACCAGTTAAACAGGGACCGGGAGAATAACTTGTTGGTCCTACTTGTACATATGTTGAGAGACAAGAAGTGGGATTTGCTCTTCAAATAGTCGAGATTTCTCTTAGTGGCTTGTTAAATGAATTACTTCTAACAGTTTGTCTGGTTTGGAAGTGCTTGGACAGTCAGTATTTAATTTCTTAGGCATCCCGTGCTTCACTCTGATAATTCTGTCGAAACTTGGATCAAGTATTCCGTATTTACCTGCAAAAACATAAAATCTTAGGCTAACAACATTCTATCATCTTTTATGATTGAAGATGATTTGGTCCATTACTCATGTAGTTTTTCATTACAACCTTAATGGGGTTTCACTGTATCTCATCACAGATTTCTTTCCATAGTTGTGCGCAGTCTACGCTAACAATGCATATGTTCACATTTTTTTTCCCTCCACTGTGCAGAAAACCTGCTGAAAAATGGGGACTTTGAGGAAGGTGCATACATATTTCCCAACACGAGTTGGGGAGTCCTCATCCCACCAAACATTGAGGACGATAACTCTCCACTACCAGCCTGGATGGTCGAATCCCTCAAAGCCGTCAAATACATCGATGCCGCTCATTTCTCTGTCCCACATGGGCAGCGAGCTATCGAGCTCGTCGGAGGAAAAGAAAGTGCTATCGCACAAGTGGCCAGAACTATTGTTGGCAAGACATACCAGCTCACATTTGCAGTCGGAGATGCCAGCAATTCTTGCGAGGGATCTATGATCGTCGAGGCGTTTGCTGGCAGGGACACTGTCAAGGTCCCTTACGAGTCAAAGGGCAAAGGTGGCTACAAGCGTGCCGTGCTGCGTTTTGTTGCAACTACTACTCGAACTCGAATCATGTTCCTCAGCACGTTCTATCACATGAGGAGCGATGACTATGCTTCGCTTTGTGGACCTGTTGTCGATGACGTGAAGTTGCTCAGCGTTCGCAAGCCAAGGCGGCTCGCCTGAAGGAGACAAAACAAAACTTGAAGAATATACTAAGAAATATTTTGGGTGCAAGAAAAGGCTGCAAGTCTTTCAATTTTAGTTGCTACTACAAAAACTCAGCTACAACAGCCTGAGTTGTAACAAGTATATATAGAGAAGCGTGATTTGATCTGTCAGATGTTATGTTAAGCCCAATAAATGGGGGGGAGGAGTTGAATCTACTG
>NC_026150.1:17743946-17786887 GCF_000512975.1 Sesamum indicum
GTGATAGATTCAGAGAAAATCAATCTACACCACATATAGCTGCTTTGCTTATCCTATTGAGTTCATAGTCCTTTGTATGTGTGTTTTGATTAAGAATCATTGCTTGTTTTTACTTACTTTCTGATTATTGCATTTAATTAATGTCTGACATCTTGCTGCATCAAATGATGCAACTGATTCTTGATTCAAAGGAATAAAAAAAGAGAGAATATGGCTGCACAGAATGATGAGAGAATAAAGCAAATGAAAGCCTTCATTCTTGATGTTTCAAGTTCCTTAGTGCATCTTTATTTGGTGATTGGATGTATGAGGTTAACATTTTCAAATCTTTCTTGAAAGGTGGAATCTTGGCTTGGATCATATTTTTTATTTCTACATTTATTGTATTTTTTTATTTTATTTAATATATACATGTTATGATGCACAAAAATAATATCCTTTACTTTATTTGATTTCTAAAAAGTATGAATGAATCTAATTAATTTTGTTAAATCGAAACCATTTTTTTGTTAAAAAAAAAAACATAACATTTCACAATATATTTCTCAATAAGGTTTGCATGTCATTTTTGACAAATTCACAAAATTTGATCATAATAGTAATTTCAATAATTTTAATGAATTTTTTAAAATATTCCTCAAACTTGCACAAACTTCAACACTATGTTTGGTTTTGATTTTGGCCCATCTTTGAGATGGACCAAAATATAGACTATGTTTGGTTTGCTTAGTTTTGTAAGTTTTAAATATATTTTTTATTATCTTAAAATAGTTTTAATTACTTTTTCCAAAAAATATAATTAATTAATAAATAATATTTATTTTAAATAACTCACAACTAAATAAATTATATATATTTTTATTATATATATAAATATATATAAAAGAGACGTAATTTGACAATGAAAAGTATTTTTTATCTCCTCAGTACCCAACATCAAACATATACTTATTTTATATTATCTCTAAGAACAAATCCAAACATACACACTATCTCTAACTTATTTTTATTTATCTTTGTTTTTCTCTCTTTATCTCCACAAAATACCCCAAAACAAGTTAAAAACAAAACCAAACATTATGCAATAATCTTGAAGACACTATCTCATGATTGATAATTAACCCATCAATAAAAAAATTAATTATTTAAAATTTTAAATATTTTACAATCATATCGAGTGTACTATGTATCGCTAATTAAAAGAGAAAATATACGTATTGCGGCCTAAAAAGGGTAAAAAAAATAAAAAAATAAAAAAAAAGAAAGAAAGAGATAATATTGGCATTTGGGTTGAGTAAAATAGAAGCCCATTATGAAATGGGGGGAAGAAAGCCCAAGGATGAAGCCCACTATACATGATTCTAGAACAATGTTTCCATTCACAATTTTCAACAAAACAACCAGCAAACGTCTACTCAACGTTACACGTGACAAACACGTGACGCAGCTCCAGCTTCCGATCCAACGGCTCAGATAATCGCGTCAGCTTAAAGCTACGCGATTCAGCACAAATTCAAAAAGCCTTCAACAAAACCTACGCTATGTTGATTAGGGCTCCCCGAATATATATATACGCACATATATTCGCAGCGCAGATATCACTGTAATCTTTCACAATCTCTGTCTCTCTTACTCTTCCTGTTCTTTCTCTCTGTTAAAGAACAGCGAGGTCTAATGGTGAGCCTTTGTGATTTCTGAATTCGATTTGTTTTATTTTTGTGATTCTTGTTTGAGTTGTTCTTACGTGGTTTGGTTTAATCGTTTTCGGTGTTTTCCTTTTTCTCTGAATTTCGTCTTCTTTTTGGGTTTTCAGGCGTTGCCGAATCAACAGACAGTGGATTACCCAAGCTTCAAGCTCGTAATTGTTGGTGATGGTGGAACTGGTAAGTTTTTTTAATTTCATTTGAATCGCGAATCTCGGGTTTTAGTTTGTTATTTTAGCTGAAAGCGTTATTCGGCTTTGGTCTGTATGCTCATCGGGATTTTATGTTGTTTTTTTGAAAATTAGTGGTTACTGGATATACTTGTGTGTTTGTGCCGTGTGTTACATGAATTTGCTCTGGACATTGTGTTTGTATAATTGTGATGGTTGTATGCTTCCAATGTACATGTTTCGACATTTTGTGAGTTCTCATTGGATTGGAGCCTCTATAAATTTTTTATTTAGGGTTTAGGGTTTATGGTTACCTGTTATGCTCTATGAGTGCATCTGCTATATATCATCTTTCATTTAGCTTTTGCTGGCAAGTGTATGTTTAGAATAAACTAGATAATCTAAGAGAGGAATAAAAGAGTGGGCGTATTGATTTTTCATTTTAACTTCATTGTTTCTGAGGTTTGTTTGCTATTGTTATAGGAAAAACCACATTTGTGAAGAGGCATCTCACTGGTGAATTCGAGAAGAAATACGAGCGTAAGACTTTTTCCATGATCTTTGTTTTAGCTTTGAACTTTGGATTCTTTTGTAAGGTTGTTCCTAAAGATTCTCTGGTTGTACAGCTACTATTGGTGTGGAAGTTCATCCATTGGATTTCTTCACCAACTGCGGGAAAATCAGATTTTATTGCTGGGACACAGCTGGTCAGGAGAAATTTGGTGGCCTCAGGGATGGATACTAGTGAGTAAATAATATTTAGTATATATGGCTCAAGTTCTTTTTTATGGAAACATATGTTCCTTTCCTGTTATGGATGTCAAGTCTACATATGTTTTAGTTTTGACTGGATTTTGAGTGTGGCTGTGACATTAGAATGTCAGGTTTATGCGCTTCTCCTATTGAAATGATCTTGTTTTATAATGAGACTGATTTTAAACTGCTGCAGCATTCATGGACAATGTGCAATCATTATGTTTGATGTAACAGCTCGGTTGACTTACAAGAATGTTCCAACATGGCATCGTGATCTTTGCCGGTATCTTCTGCTCATCTATTTTTATCTTGGTGGTAAAGCTTGTATTTTTGGTGTTAGCCACAAAGTTCTGATGTTTTACCTGTAAATTTCAGAGTCTGTGAGAATATTCCAATAGTCCTATGTGGGAACAAGGTTGATGTCAAGAACAGGCAGGTGAAAGCTAAGCAGGTTACTTTCCACAGGAAAAAGAACTTGCAGTACTATGAAATATCAGCTAAGAGTAATTACAACTTTGAGAAGCCTTTCCTGTACCTTGCCAGGAAGCTTGCTGGGTGTGTATCTATGCAATAAAGTTTAAGATACCAATCTTCATACCAAATTCTCTAAAGCTGTTTTCATATTGGGGTGCAATTTGAGTGGATACCAACCTGCTTTTTGGTTGCAGGGATCCTAACTTGCACTTTGTTGAGTCTCCTGCGCTTGCTCCACCAGAAGTGCAAATTGATTTGGCTGCACAGCAACAGTAAATCTCTCCCTCTTTTAACCTTACGAAGGGCTCCTCTTCCCCTGCCCTTAGCATTCTAAATTTCTGTACTGGCTGCTCTATTTTGAAGATGCTAAACTAAATTATTTTTGCAGACATGAAGCGGAGCTTGCTGCTGCTGCTAGCCAGCCCCTTCCTGATGATGACGATGAGGCTTTTGACTGAATATGAAATATCAGCTAAGAGTAATTACAACTTTGAGAAGCCTTTCCTGTACCTTGCCAGGAAGCTTGCTGGGGATCCTAACTTGCACTTTGTTGAGTCTCCTGCGCTCGCTCCACCAGAAGTGCAAATTGATTTGGCTGCACAGCAACAACATGAAGCGGAGCTTGCTGCTGCTGCTAGCCAGCCCCTTCCTGATGATGACGATGAGGCTTTTGACTGAAACATGAAGCGGAGCTTGCTGCTGCTGCTAGCCAGCCCCTTCCTGATGATGACGATGAGGCTTTTGACTGAACTGCTGGGATCTTTTATAGTCCATTCCCCTTGTATCTTGTGATGGTGTCCCATTTTTTCTTCTGTTCCTCGTTTCTAAGGATTTTGTTTGGGACTTCCCTAGTCCTGAAGCATGAGGTTCTAATGAAATATGTAGGGCTTTGAACTTACGTGGATGTGGTTTGATTTGGTTGTGAGAAGATGATTAATCTTCTGAACGTATGAGGATCATTTGTATGGCTGTAGTCCACATTTCCAATTGAGATATTTTATTGTTATCGTTCTGCTATGATCTCCTGTCCATGCTGTGTTTTATGGTGTTGGACGTCCATTGTGGGCAATAGCTGGTGCTCTCGAGCCCCCGACCCCCGTTTGCTTATTTGTGCTGTGGGGGTATAAAACACAACTCTTGAAGCCAAAGCTCGGTTGTATTATGCCGAGAAGCAAGCATGTCCTGTCTGCAATGCTTCAAAATGAGAAATTAATAAAAAGTGAACGCGGTTCTACTTCCTGACATTCGAACTATATTTTGGTTGGTTCCCCTTAATATGGACCAATTCTTGGCTTTCCAATCTCAACTGAGGTGATCGATCAAGCTGTCTGGTACTGTATTTTATGCAACAAGTGATAAAAAAAATGGACGGGCCACATTTTCAGACAAGGTTGCTCATAAACAACTAGAATAAATAAGTAAACATTATTGTATTCAGGTTATCAAAACTGAACTACAAGGCGGACACACCCGACTTTTCATGGTTTATCATCCTTTCCTCTTTCTGACCACGGAGAAAGGATAAAGAATGTTCAGATTCCTCATTCATGAATGCTTAGTCTTGACACCCCGGGAAAGGATACAAAAGTTGTGTTAACGGACAACATAGGATTGACTTTCACTTTGTTGCACCCATAGAAGGCGTTGACTAGCACTACATTTGTTGAAAACAACTAGCAATCCCTCACGACCATGTCAACTCTATTTATAGTAAACTAACAAGAGGGATTTTATCCAGATCTTCCGACTTAAGATAGCTACAGGGTATGCTCAGACCAGAGATTCTAACGTTGCAATAACAATCCTCTTTTCAGCGTACCTCATCTTTCAACGGGGCTGTGCTTGAAGAAATTGAAACTTCCTGGTTAGATATCTGATTTGCCTGGAGGAAAATCCAGATTTCATAGTTCACTGCATGCACCAGAATTAACCGATAAGTGCACGTACATGAAAATTTCCAGCATCTTCTGCGTACCTTGAAATAGTGTAATTTGACAAAAAATGGCAAATTGGCTGTCCGGCCCATGTGGAAGAGCTCTGCCCGAATAAAACCACGTAGCTATGCTTACCTGAATCTTTTTTGAGTCTTACATCATTCTTTTACCCTGAGCATCTCGACTCTATTTTATCTATAAGAGGAAATTTGATTGCCACATGCAAGAACTTTGGAAAGACCGCAAACATGCATGTAAACCGCAAGCATCTTGCAATAAGTTGTCAAACTTATTCTATAACAATGCTAGGGACATGTAGTGAATTTAATAAGATAAGGATATGAGTTGTTCTATGCTTAAAAGCAGGATATTTGTATCATACGAACAAATAAGGTCCCATGAAGTCAGGTGACACAAAACTACACACTGTACGCCTATTTATTCTAGTCATATAAGTATTTAACCACACATTTGTTGATTAGTTAACAAAACAGAAAGAACAAAAGGATAGAATATCTGAAAATCAAGACAGAGAAATGACTGAAGCAGATAAAACATCATTAGAAAATACTGAATAAAAAAAAACAGACATGAAGAAAACAAATTCAACATGCCATGCGTACTAATATTCCCAAATAGAACATTTTCTCTCCTATTGAGCACATATTCCCTTCCAGCGAAAGACATGTTTACAGATTAAGTTAAGCCCAAACTAATTAGAATAGTTATATAGACTAAAATTGTTTGGTACCAGGAGTGGCGATAAAGTGTTACATCAGTTTGAAAATAGATGACTATATCATCCAAAAGTTTATGCCAAGGGAAAGGCAGCAAACCCTGGCACCATCTTTTGGCCATGGAAGCAAATGATGCAAGTCTCCAACTGTACCCCTCGAAAATGCAGGGATTGAGGACTGATGAACAACTATCCCCAAACAGAAACTTATGTGGTAATCCTGCCACAAGTATGCATCCAGTTTTTGGTGAATAACAGGAAAAATAAAAGCATATTTGGAATATCACTGAAATTCGCTGCGAACAACATACAAGCAAGAAACACATTATTCTCTGAGCAGAAGGTAAGTACACAGACATTTTAGTTTAGCTCCCTATCCTATATGCAGTCCCAAATTCAAAAGCCAACCTCAAGATGCCATTGTCTCTGACTCTTAGAAATGGAAACTATGTAGTACAGATTGATATCCCAGAGTGCGTGCCTCAACATTGGGGTTTGAGACATGTATGGCATGCAGGAGTTCATAATCAAAGTATGTCATGTTTTATTCAGAAAAGACTTCTGTTGTCAAATGAAACATTTAGAATTCATTGCATAACTACTTACAACACCTTCATGGATCTTTAAAACCTGTAAAATGCCATGCATAACAATTATACCTTCAGAGAAAGTTTCTAGGAACTGTTGAGACAATAAAGCTGATGATATCCTAGAAGAACCAGAACCAATAAAAAACAAGTAACCAATGCAAAATTAGAAGGAAAATAATATTTTCTTTGGAAGAATTGTCTGCATCAATTGACAAATGAGAATTTGATACAAAGCTCTTAGTTACAAAATGCCACCTGTCTAGACAGAAGTAAATATAATAACCAAGATTGGAGTTACATTTGTAACAATAAAGTTTCTCTTACATTGTTGAAACAGAACCAGCAAGGTCTAAATTCTACTATGATAAAGTGATAAAAGTAACATTTATTCAACCATTATCTAACATTTATAGCAGTTTTAGCAGAAATTAGGTGCTTCAGCTCCATCAAATGTTCATCATTTGAAATATGGAGCATAATACGAAGATTTGTCAACAGTGCTTCCTGTTCCCAACTTAAGGGACCAGAAGCATACAAAGCTTCAAGAGTTCTGCGATAAGCACGCAACTCTAACCTACGGATACTGACTGCGACTTCCTCTTTTGGAGGAAGAGAACTACTTTTTCTCTCAGAACCTGAACCATAACAGGACTCTGCATCACTACAAAAGGTGTCTGTGTCTTGGCAAGCCAGGGATATAAAAGGAACAAAAAAGTTGTTTGGACTCTGATCAGTAACACTACAACTACCAACAGAACATGCATCAGTCTCTGAACTATTTAATTCTGAGTTTCGGATCCCAGAAGAGCCAAGAACACCACTTAGTTTTGCTCTCTCCATATGATTATATCCAGTTGATATAATTTTAATGGAAGCATGCATGTTTTTTCCACCCAAAACTTCTCTTGGGTAAGCAACAGCATCTACCTTTTCAAGCACTGGGGTGGAGACCAATCTATGCTTCCTCCCATCTCTCTCAATTGCTCTTAATTTTTGGATGTGTCCATTATGTGCTTCAATGATAGAGGAGCCATATGCGGACATCCTCTTTAGGGGTCTTGACGAGATCATATGAGATTCCCAACATGGAGCTTCATCCTGAATGTTCACGCTATTTCTTTGAGGTTGCTTTTTAGCCCTTGCATTTAGTTGGGGGACAGGGAATCTAATCTTCGGATTTGAAGTTGATGGCTTGCTAGCTATAACATCCTCCCTTCCTTGGGAACTCTGAAAGCAAGAGAAACAATGAGATCAGAGATTGCGAAATTGCAATCTAAAAGGATATGTTTGTATACCTGTCAATCAGGAGAGAACACAACATTTGGAGATGGCAAGATGGTGCATAGTATTAACAATAAACACTTGTCAGAAACCAGGGGAATTGGTGTGTGATCCTTAAATTCTATTATTCCACAGAATATTCAAGTCAAATTCTACACTTGCAGTTAAAATTAAGTTGAGGCAAAAATTAAAGTCATTATATACAATGAAATTGCACCATCTGCTTTTATTTTTCTCCCCTTTATTTCTCAAAAGAGACGGATTTAGAAGGCAGCATGCAAACAAAGCAGATTAGTTGAAACTGATAGTGTTCGAAATTCATTTGCCAAAAGATGCAGCCAACTCAATAACTTCTACATAAAAATTGACAGCAACAAAGGAAAGGCGAAAATGCTACAGCAACCTCAGAGAAACAGAAAAATGAAAGTTACCTTTCCAATCAGATGCCATTTGTCATCTTGCCAGGTTTGTCTTATCCGGATATTTGATTCATCCACAATTAATTCCTGTGAGCACCCAAGTAGTCTTACCAGATACTGGATCTTTTTGCTTTTACATTCTTTCTTGCAGCGGAGAACCTTCACGATAGCAGCAATCTTCCAGGCATATTCATAAAATACCTCCACTATGTCTCCAGCGATGCAATTATCTACACCTGGGACCTGAGGGGGGGATGGTCTCACAAACTTCCTTGAAACTGTCTCCACCATTTGTTCGCTTGCCATATCAGGATAAGGATCATATTGCACGCGATAAGTATGGCCATTACCAGAAAGTATCTCTGCGACACGCCATGAAAGTGGCGCCTCTGTTTTGTTCATAACCTCCACTTTGTCCCCTTTTCTTAATCTCATTATAAGCAATCTTGTTCAGAAAATATTAAAAGTCTGGTACAAGAAAGGAAACAAGATTATGTTATAAAACAGCAAATACTTTTGATAACCAAACATTTTAGCAAGCAACATAATATCAATATCAGCTGGACAGTAAACTAAAACAAAATCTGCAGCTTACACTTACAGAAATCAAAGGGTTCACAGAAACAAACTACTGTTCCCTTCACCAAATATTGGATCGCATTAAGACTCCATAAGCCGTAGAAAAACAGTATAATCTATTTATTGTTAGATTTCTTGAAATAGAAAAGAAAAAGGGTTTTTTTTTACAACTGTTATGATGAACGAGTTGAAGTTCTGTAGAAAGCACACAATTTTCAATCTGTATTGAGGATCAGCGAATAGCTAAGAATTGGTTAGTACTTTAAAATATCCATAATAAAAATTTCAAAATATTAAGAACAAAAATTTCCAATTTTTTCGTACAGAAAAGATGAATCAGTAAATTGTCACTTGATTCCTAGAATGCTATGAAATGTCCAAGAATTCAATACTTTAAAATTAAACTAACTCGCAAAAGAAAAAAAAAAGGAAAAAGAAAAAAAAAATAAAAAGGAATAGGGAAGGCTGTACAAAGCCTTCTAAGAGTGGCCAGAACATCGATACAAAATCAAATTTCAACAAAATAATCAACAAATTAGATACCAAACCTGTGAAAGACTCAGAATTTGATAAAATCCCCAAATTAAAGCAACTAAATTCTGATTAATTTAGGGATTAATAGCACCGCAAGTGAAACCCTAAAACTGAATTAATCACTCACCTTTTCTTGCAATTAAAGGAGAATTCTCGAGTTGAGCAGTTGCAATTAGGTAGTGTTGATCTCTGAATTTCTCTCTCTCTCTCTAAATCAGAACTTTGATTTTCACTTTATGTTCTAGGGTTTTTTTCTTTTTCTTTTTTGCTTTGGCGTGAGGAAAAATATTAATTGGGGGGGCGAAAAATAATATTAATTAAAAATGAAAAAAAAAAATTTTATATATATATATGGTGGAGGATATTATGGGAATAATGAAAATATTGGTTTATAACTCAATCAAAACCATAAAAAAAAAGTCGGGGGTGCGTAATGCACGCCCTTTGGTTGTACGAAACCACCTAATTTGTGCTGGGCCTGGAAACATTATCTCACCTTCACGCGCATATCCTTATCGTCTCATACACTGCCTCGTTTTATTCGTCTATTTATTTATTCAGGTAATTGTTTTCTTTTGTGATTTAATGTAATAATATGTATATCTTTTTTTAATTTGACAAATTTTATTTAATATTCTTAATGTTTGTTCCCGTTTAATAAGTAGATTATTTTAATAGTTTTAAAATATTTTACCTTGGGTTAAATACAATTTACATCCATGTATTCATAAAAAAAGTACAAAAAAACCCCTGTAAGAAAATAAAATGAAATTTACATCCTTTGTGATTTAAAAAATAATGCAATTTATCTCCCTCCAAAGGGGGTAAATTGCATTATTTTTAATATCACAGATTGGTAAATTGTACTTTATTTTTTCATAGGGGCTTTTTTGTATTTTTTCATTAACGCAGGGGGTAAATTGTATTTAACCCCTTTCACCTTTCTGTTTAAATATACAAATTGCTTCATTCTAAAAAATACAGAAAGATAAATAAGGAGATAAATTTGCTCATTTGTAATATTATAGGGTAGTAAATTGCATTAAGCCCTTTGTTATTATTAGCAAAACATTCGAATAAAATTCATATTTACCTCATGACTGACTTATTACTAATTTATTACAGGTCAAAATGAATCTTTTCTGACCAAATACCTTTAAATATTTTTGTATGTTAATGCATGTGAGGAGGTGTAGTTTCTTAAAATGGTAGTTTGGTCATAAAAAGATGTGTTAACCTGCAACAAGTCAGTAACAATAAATTTGGTAAACTTCGATTAACAGACGAACCTATTTATTAGACAAAAGCAAAAATCAAGAATGCTAAATGTAAAACTATACCAATTTCAATAAAGGACGATATAATTATCAATGTTTTCCGTTTTTAATATAAATAAAAAGAGAACAAAATGGGGGATATATAAGGTTTTTATTCGCTGTAAATTTTGTTAGTAAAAATGTAAAATCTTGGGGTGGGGTGAGGGGTGTTGTGGGCATCTTTTGCTAATGCACATTCTTTTAATTGATAAAGAATAATTAATTTTTATTGAAACATCGTTATAATATTTGGTTTTAGTTTTGCTACATATTTTAGATGGGCCAAAACATGAACAATGTGTGCCTTGATTTGTTTTGGAAGTTTTGGTGGTGTTTTAAGATGTTTTGAAACAGTGTCTCATTTATTTTTTGTTAAAACAAGTCTATACTAATTATATGTCCTACAACTAAAAAAATTATATACATACTCATATATATATATATATATATATAAAAGAGATATGATTTGACAATGAACAATAGTTTTTGTCTCCTACTAAACAACATCAAACATATCATACTTATCTCCAAAAATAAATCCAAACATACACACTATTTCTAACAAACATACTTATTTATCTTTGTTTTTCTCTCTATATCTCCACAAAACACATTGAAACAAGTTAAAAATGAAACCAAATACAGTGCATGTTTTTTACTCTTTCCATTAGTATATGTCAACATTGATAGATAATTTGATAGAGAACTTGTAATTTTCTGAAAATCTGTACTGACTTGTTGTAATAAACAAAAAGAGATTTTAAATGAAATAGATGTACAATGTTTTCTTCAAATATGGAAAACTATTTTCATTAGAATAATTCTATATCAACACAAAAGAAATGGATTAATTCCTACATTATAAATAATTAACCTTTGAAAATTAAGGCAAATCAATACTCTATCTACCACCCAATTATGTAAAACCAGTGCAGAAATTTTAAATTTTGACGACGATTGATCAACATTTACTATGATTTTAACTATAACTAAAACGTTTATCATGTTTTCTAGTTTTGGTTAGTATTTTTATTTATTTTATTTATCTCTCTCCAAATTTCCTGCCCTCCGGCCATCTCATCGGCCCATTACTAATTGCCAATCACCTCACCTTTTCTCCGTCCGCAAAATCCTTGTCCGCGATACCCTCTCTTTTAAATATGTTTTGCCGCATCGTCCTTTCGTTGGCGTACCATTATCATTTGAAAGTTCACTCCACAACAATCATTTTTCACCGTCACCCATTGCCGCCCGTTCCACCTCCTACAATTTTGACCTCAATTTTAACGATTAGATCAAAATCTCTATATTTTGAAAAAGATAGGAACTAGAATCGTACCTCAAAATATTTAGAGACCAAAATCAATGTTGGCGCTAAATATGGAGACCAAATTTGTAATTATCCCCAAAATAAATACAAATGAAAAGTTGTTAATATTCTTTTCTTTTTCTTCTTCTTCTTTTTTTTTTTTTAAATCTTAGATTTATTTTATTGTTAAATGTCGTGAGTGATGGATTAATAGACCAAATCATGGTATTTACGATGTGCTAAATTAATGTTACGTGTGGGATTTTGTGAATATAAACATACTCAATATGGATTAGACATATTAGAAGTAATTAAAAAGCTAGAGATTGTGATTTGGCAACTAACAATAGCTTCATTATCACTGCTAACTACACCATAGCACAATGCGGTTATAACTTTATTGTCTTAATTTTTTTTCTTGACTTTGGTCATCTTAATCGCACTTTGATTGACGATTTATTTTTTGTGAAATTTGTTGATTAGATTTTACCTAATTGATGAGGGAGATTATTTAATTATCAAAATATTCCTGTATTTTATGGTATTTTTATGTTATATAACTGACTAAATGGGAACCATTTGATCAGGCCAAAGTCAACCATTGTAGTAGCCTTTGGGTGAGATGATGTGGCAAGATTTTACCGATGCAGAGGGTACCATACTACTATAAATATCTTCATTTATGATTATTCAAACACATATTTATTACTATTTACCGTCATTTTCTGGTCTCCTTCGACCTCATATTTTTCGACCCCACAATTTTAATTTAAGCATTGGAGGGCCATCGCCAAGGGCTACTCGACTAGTCTTACGTTTGCTTTGTTCTCAGGATCCACTAACAGGTAACTCGAAAAAAGAATCTAGCGACCCGATTTTGGGACCCATTTCTGCAATTTGATTCGAATTTTGTGCGACCTACGTGACTAATATATTTATTAGTTATACTGAAATATCAAAATCGAAAACTTTGGTATCTATATAATTGCAGTACCCTTTGTATTTATTCCCAAGTTAGGAATCAGAATTTGTACGGAATATTGGTTAGGATTAAATAATAGTACAACACGTGGAGAGGGCTATTTCGCAAAATTACAATTGTTGTAATTGGCACGATTAGATGTCAATCTGATACAATTTTAATCCAATAAATTGGATGTCAATTAAAATTTGATATAATTATAAATACTCACTTGTTATTTAACAATTTATAAATACTCATTTAAAAAATAATAATAATAATTATATAACCCCTGAAAGCCTAAACTGTGAGATGGAAACGTTTTACTTTTGTTGATTTTCACTATAAAAAAATATTTTTAAAAAGTGCTGAAAATAAAATTGAGGAGGCTTAAAATAAATAATCCATAAGTGTATTAGTCCACAAAAAGATATATCGAAAGAATATTTTAATTAGTTCATTGTAAAATTTGGATTAAAATTTAATGGAGGCTAACGAAATAGATTTGTTGTTAAAATAATGTTATAATTATTAAATATTTTTAATTTTTTAAATAATAAAAAAAATATTTATAATTATCTAAACCCTAATGAAAGAGGGTTGGAATTGCAATTTATCCTATTAATTAATGAGGTAAACCCTAATGAGAGAGGGGTGGAATTGCAATTTATCCTATTAATTAATGAGGAAGGCACTCGGTATCTCCTTAAGTTTGTTGCTACCTATAATATATATATATATATATATAAATAATATTAAACAATACTGTTACATATTTTATACAATTGTACCAAATTTGCTATGTGAAAACCCTACAAATTAGCTACTTAGGTTGCCAAACATGATTTTGTAGGTATTCTTGACCAACTTTATGAGGCTTAAATGTATTTTTTATTTTTTTTAGGATAATATTTTAATTTCATATTTTTTTAATTTTTATAATTTTAGTAATTCTTTTTATTAAAAAATGTATGTGCCTCTTACGTGGTATTTCAATCATTATTTTTATATTTTAACTTTTTATAATAGAATTTTGATCTTATATCTTTTTTAATTTTACTACAACAGTAAAGGGTTTCAGAGATGGAAAAAAAACCTATAATTGGGTCTCTAACAAATCAGAGAAGCAAAATTTTCAAAAAGAAATTTGGTGCTGGAAGTCCAAAAGTTCCGTCTATATATTGTAGCTTTATTTTACAATTAAGATGAAATACATGTTGTCTTTGAATCCGTCTCTGAAAGGTAAAATTTATTGATGGAAAATTTTTGGGGCTCTATTTTCACGACTACACTTAATTTATGAGAATTCTCTCTATATATATGTTTTAAGTTGAATTGAGATGGCTAGATAGTGACACGGCACGAACTGAAAATAGATTAGATGTGGCTATTTTTCCACTATAAATATATGCACAATTGTGCATGAGTTTCATCAACCAACGGGTCCCAACACTCACAATAACTAAGATCTTGATTGGAACAATTGTGCTCCAATTTCCTTCCGTTAAGGGCAAGTAATGGAGATCCCGATGCCTTTTAGCTTCAGTACTGCTCTGCTGCTTTTTCCATCTTTCATCTTCTTTCTAATCATGGCATGGAAGAAATCCAAATCCCCCAGAAAATACGAGAAGTTGCCTCCAGGCCCTCCAAAGCTGCCGGTGATTGGGCACCTCCACCACTTGGCCGGCGAGCTGCCACATCGTGCATACAGAAGAATAGCTCACAAGTATGGACCCGTCATTCATCTGCAGCTTGGAGAAGTCTCAGCTGTCGTGATTTCATCACGGGAGGCGACTAAAGAGGTGCTCAAAGATCAGGACCCTGCCTGCGCAAATAGACCTGAAAGCATCGGCATTCAGATCATGTGGTACGATTACGTTGACATGACCTTCAGTCCCTACAACGGATACTGGAGGCAGATGCGTAAGATTTGCACTCTGGAGCTTCTCAGCGCTAAGAATGTCAGGTCTTTTGGGTACATTAGGCAGGAGGAGTTGTCTCTTCTCCTTGAATCTCTCCGGTCGTCATCTGGAGAGGCCATCAATCTGACCCAAAAGGTGTTTGCGTTCACGAGTTCTGTCATCTGCAGGGCGTCTTTAGGTAAAGTGATGAGGGATCGCGACAAGCTGATAGAAATGTTGAAGAAGGCAGTCGCAATGGCCGGAGGATTTGAGTTGGCTGATTTGTTTCCCTCTTCCAAATTGATGCATGTTCTCTGTTGGAACAAATACAAATTGTTACGGATGCGGCGGAAGCTCGATGCAATTCTTGATGTCATCCTGGAGGAGCATAAATTGAAGAAGAGTGGAGATGTTAGCCGCGGTGAAGACATAGTGGATGTTCTACTCAGAATGCAGAAAAACGGAGAACTCCAATTTCCCATCACTAATGACAACATCAAAGCCGTCATTTTTGTAAGAATCCATATACGGCTGACTCGATTCAATACATATATAGCCTTCTTCTTTGTTAACTAATTAACAATGATTTTATATACAGGACATGTTCTCTGCCGGAACTGAAACATCATCAACTACCATCGATTGGGCCATGGCAGAACTAATGAGAAACCCTCGGGTGATGGCAAAAGTACAAGCAGAAGTAAGAGAAGCCTTTAAGGGAAAGACGACGGTGGAAGAGAGCGACGTGCAGGCTCTCAAATACCTGAAATTGGTGATCAAAGAAACATTCAGGCTGCACCCTCCAATCCCATTACTCCCAAGAGCATGCAGAGATGAATGCGAAGTTAATGGCTACTCAATTCCTCTCAAATCCAAAGTCCTGATTAACATCTGGGCCATGGGAAGGGATCCCGAATATTGGCATCAACCCGAGACCTTCCAACCCGAAAGATTCGACAACAGTTGCATTGATTTCTTGGGGAATAACTTGGAATACATCCCATTCGGGGCAGGAAGAAGGATTTGCCCTGGGATGAACTTCGGACTGGCAAATGTGGAGCTTCCATTGGCACAACTTCTCTACCACTTCGACTGGAAGATGCCGAAAGGAATGACTCCAGACGATGTAGACATGACGGAGGCAGAAGGAATTGCGATCGCAAGAAAGAATGGTCTATTCTTGGTTCCCACACCCTACAATCCTTCCCAGGAGACTTGATCACCAAGATGCATCAATATAACCTTTATCAAGTATACCAAAATTTTAGACATTTCACTTCTTTTTGTTTAATCGAAATAGTAGTTATATAATTATATTAATATTAAAAAATTATCAACACTTAGCGTGCCGTCTATGTACCAACAACTTTCACTAGTCAAATATAGATAACAAAGCTATTGAGTAGCGCAATATGTTGTGCGTTAATTGGCCAACTCTACAAGTGGAGAAAGTTTCTGAAATTAAATCATTTAGATGAGTCCAATTAGATGACTATGAAACAACAAATTCTAATAAGTACAATAAAATAAGTACTTATACTAGTAATTTTTATATTTATTTATCATATTTTAATTTTAATCATTATACTAAAATTTTATGAAATTGAATATTAATTGATATACAAAATTAAAATTATTTTTCATTGCATGTTTATTAAGATTGGCGCGCATTGCCATATTATAGAATAAGCATACTCGTCTTCTTGTTTTTCTAAATTTTTATTTCTTGTAGCTAGCCTTGGTATTTTTCAAAACCAAATGATAATTGTAAAGAAAAGTAACATTTGTTGTTCTATAATTTAGAGTTTTTTTTAATTTCTTTATCCTATTAATTACCAATAGTCACTTTTAATCCATAATTTTTAAAAAATAGTATTTTTGATACTATATCATCTTTCATTATATATTAACAGAAATAACACATGCTTAGTACATGGCCTTTAGGGCTTTTACACTATTGATTTTACTGATCATGAGATTATCACTTTTTGCCTGATAATTTTAAAAAATAATACTTTTGATACACTTTACAACGACATAATCTTTTCTTCTAAATAAACCAACAAAAATGTGATATATAACAAAAAATACTAATTCTTTAAAATTATTGAATCAAAAATAAAAATTCATAACCAATACTACAAAAATTAAAAAAAATCCTGGAACAAAATATATCAATTTATGCGCGTATTGGTGGCATACAATACAGGTCCGGCATGTGTTAAAACAAGATAGACCAAGAACAATTGAACTGTGTTGATAGTTGACCAAATTACCATTATTAAGGCCAAAACGCTATACATAGTTACAGGATGAAAGAGTACATATTTATGGCAAAAAGAAAAAGAAAAATTGACGCTTACCATATTAAACAATAGAACTCATAATTTTTAACAGTAATTATTTTATTTTATTTTAGGAGGCGTCGTCTCGAGGCAGTGAAGAGTCGTGAGTTGTCAATTGGAAGCACTGTAAATTGTGGGAACCAAGAGAAGAGCATTCCTTCTTGAGACCGCAATTCCTTCAGCCTCCGTCATATCTATGTCATCTGGAGTCATTCCTTTCGGCATCTTCCAGTCGAAGTGGTAGAGAAGTTGTGCCAATGGAAGCTCCACGTTTGCCAACCCGAAATTCATACCCGGGCAAATCCTTCTTCCTGCCCCGAATGGAATGTATTCGAAGTTATTCCCCAAGAAATCAATGGAATTGTTGTCGAATCTTTCGGGTTGGAAGGTGTCGGGTTGGTCCCAATATGCGGGATCCCTTCCCATGGCCCAGATGTTAATCATGACTTTGGATTTGAGAGGAATTGTGTACCCATTAACTTTGCATTCATCTCTGCATGCTCTTGGGAGCAATGGGATTGGAGGGTGCAGCCTGAATGTTTCTTTGATCACCAATTTCAGGTATTTGAGAGCCTGCACGTCGCTCTCTTCCACCGTCGTCTTTCCCTTAAAGGCTTCTCTTACTTCTGCTTGTACTTTTGCCATCACCCGGGGGTTTCTCATTAGTTCTGCCATGGCCCAGTCGATGGTAGTTGATGATGTTTCAGTTCCGGCAGAGAACATGTCCTGTATATAAAATCATTGTTAATTAGTTAACAAAGAAGAAGGCTATATATGTATTGAATCGAGTCAGCCGTATATGGATTCTTACAAAAATGACGGCTTTAACGTTGTCATTAGTGATGGGAAATTGGAGTTCTCCAGTTTTCTGCATCCTGAGAAGAACATCGACAATGTCTTCACCACCAAACTCTCCACTCTGCTTCAGTTTATGCTCCTCCAAGATGGCATCAAGAATTGTATCAAGCTTCCTCCGCATCCGCAACAGCTTGTATTTGTTCCAACTGAGAACATGCAGCAACTTGGAAGAGGGAAACAGATCAGCCAACTCAAATCCCCCGGCCATGGTAACCGCCTTCTTTAACATGGCTATCAACACGTCGCGATCCCTCATCACTTTACCAAACGCCGCCCTGCAAGTGATGGAACTCGTGAACGCAAACACCTTTTCCGTCAGATTGATGGCTTGTCCAGAAGAAGACTGAAGAGATTTCATAAGACGGGACACCTCATCCTGCCTAATGGACCCGAAAGATTTGACATTCTTAGCGCTGAGAAGCTCCAATATGCATATCTTACGCATTTGCCTCCAGTACTCGTTGTAGGCACTGAAGGCAATGTCAGTGTAATCATACCACATGATCTTACTGCCGATGCTTTCGGGTCTATCAGCGCAGGCAGGGTCCTGAACTTTGACCACCTCCTTGGTGGCCTCCCGCGATGAAATTACGACTGCTGAAACTTCTCCAAGCTTCAGATACAAGACGGGACCATACTTTTGGGCAACTCTCCTGAGTGCGTGGTGTGGCAGCCCGCCCACCAAGTGGTGAAGGTGCCCAATCACCGGCAGCTGCGGCGGGCTTGGAGGCAGTTTCTCGTATTTTCTTGGGGACTTGGGCTTCATCCATGCTCTGATTAGTAAGAAGATGAAAGATGAAAAAAGCAGGAGAGTAGTGAAGCTGACGGGCAGCTGGATCTCCATTACTGCTCTAGTCTTGTATGAAAATTACAGGAAGGAAAACGGAATTGGAACAGATGTATGCCAACTACAGATCTCTGTTCCAATCAAGATCTTAGGTATTGTATGTGTTGTTGGATGAAAGTAAGGTTGCACACTCTTTTGCATGTATTTATATTGGAAGGTCTTAGCAGGAGAAGAAAAGTATGGTCTTCGATCATGAAAATTACTACATGCATTCTTTCGGTCTGTGCATCAAGTTTGACGGGCATCGATGGATAAGATGGATCTTCATAGTAGTAGTTGTTGCATTTGAATCTGAATTTTGAGAATGGGGTGGTAGCTGATTGTTGCATTAATAATTTAAAGCTACTTTTGTTGTTTAAGGTATATTGGTGTATTTTCTTCGTTGGTCCAAATCAAGATCTGTTTTATATTCTTTTCCTCCGAGGAATCAGATGACTGAGTGAGGGAATTTGTCTCTTGCGTGGAAGACTTATAACAGCAGTCCAGTTAGTCTACAGGTCAATTAGAATTATTGTTAAGAATTTTCTTCAAGCAGCCATGCACGTGCTTCGCTTATGTCTTTCTGATTTTTTACTTTTTCTAATTTTTTTGTATATCAAAGAAATTGGGAATAATTACACAACCCTTCTTGAGATTTAGTTCAATTACACATAAATTTTTTGTGATTTGAAAAATTACATTTTTCTTTCGTCAAACAAATAGATCTCTCTATTAAACAAAATTAATTGAATTTGCTGATACTAGCAAAATGGTTGAATGAAAATCCATATTTGACTTGTTTACCGACTTATTTGAAGTTGAACAAATTTTCTTTGACCTAATTATCGTGTTATAAAGGTGAAGATATATATTCCCACATGCATTAGGGTGTGAGATATATCAAGATAGTTTGGTTAGAAAAAAATTTATTTGACTCGTAATAATAAGTCAATTGGTGTAAACATAGATTTTTATTCAATATTTTTTTTTTTGCTAATATTAGCAAATTAAGTAATTTTGATTAACAAATAGATTTACTTGTTAGATAAAAATAAATACCAAACTTACTATATGTAATTGCCAAAATTACAACAGATCTCCATATAATTAAATTGAATATTAAGAAAGAATTGCTTAATTATCTGAATAAAATAAGAAAGAATGTTGTCCAGATGGGTTGAAACAATACTTAAGACAACGTAAGGGCCATCTTTCATGTAATGGACATTCACATACCAACAGTTTCGGAAATCTTAATAATTCAACCCATATTATTTAGCTTGTCGAGATGTTATGTAATGATATAATCATCACTTAGAAAAAATTAATTCCCATTTGCTCTTAGCAAAATTTGAATTGTCACTTCTTTATCTATGATTTTATTCTATCTTTTTTCTTATATTTCTTTTCAATCTCATAATTTTATCTTGTTTCAACCGATTTATTATTCCACTTATAAAAAATATAATAATTTTTTGGGGATAAAATTATATTTTTTAAGAAATTAAATATACGAAACACCTTCTAATCTCGTGTTCATGCTATATTCACTAAATGCTTTTTATAGTGGGGACATGAATGATCGATCGTCACATATATCTCAATATTTTAAAAAAGCATAACAGTCATTTAATTAGTATTCATGTAAACAACATTCAGAAAACGTACCCTACCATGAAATCTTGTTAGGGAGCAAAGATTCGATATACATTTAATTACTACAAGAGATTTAATTCTTTCATTCATACCCGAACAGGATTAAGTTGTTCTCTAGATGGATTAGGACACCTGCAGTAAAAACAAACCAAAAAAATAAAATTCTGGAAAACCCTAAATTTACTTTAACAACGGTCAGATTGCACTAGAAATTTGTCAACCGAATTGAAAAAAACAAAACCTTCCGGCAGGACTCCGATTCCAATTCCAATTCCAATTCCAAATCCCAATCAAATTGGACCTTTTCTCGTCTTCATAGGCGGGACCTGTAAAATTGGACTCTTCTAGCGAATATTGGTAAATTTTGCTACATCTGGAAGACAATAATTTCAAAAGTTGCTTCACACATCCATTCAACTCAACCATTCCTGGAGCCCGAATATCCTCGTCAAAAACAGAAAAAAACACAAAGAAACACACAACATAGGACACTAATAACATATATACCATTTCGGGATAATTAAGTCCCTTGTCTAATTGCAAATAGATTTACTGTATTTTGATAAATTATATTTAGTATTTTTTATGTTTGTTTTCGTTTAATAAATAAAAATTTTTATTAGTTAGAATTTATCGAATTTGTTGATAATAGTAAAAAAAAAAAGTTGAATGAAGATTCATATTTACTCATGATTGACTTATTTTCTAACTTATTACAAATCAAATAAATCTTGTTTTGATCAAACTACTTTTATATATACATGTTCACGTGTATTAATGTATGTGATGAGGTATATCTTCACCCTTATAAGGATAATTTGATCACAAAAAAATATGTTCGATTTAGAATAAGTTAGCAATAAGTTAATCATGGGTACATATACTAATATCAATAAGTTAAGTGGATTTTGATCAATGAAAGGATCTATTTGTCAAACTAAAATAATTTTCAAAACCTATACGGATTTTTTACATATATTTTACCAAATATCTAAGGATGACAGTGTAATTAATTATTCCTACCATTTATGATGAAACCTATATTTCAGTTTAATTTTCTTTTTCATTCTTGATTTTCAATTTCACATGTGAAAAATGTTTATTTTGCTTTTCTTCGTTTATATTTTCTATATCCATACGTTCATATATGTGTGTATATATATATGCATATATGTATGTATGTTTCTATTATTAATTTAACAATATAAAAGCATATAAATACTTTTAATAATGTATTGATAAATGATGTCGTTGAAAAACTTTAATTGAGTTCATAAAAATTACAACTATTTTTATCTCAAGTAAAAATATGTCATAAGATAGGGTAAAATATTTTATTAGACCCATAAAAAAAGGGTAGAATTTTTTTTGTTACTATAATTACAAGATGACACTTTTAGTTCCATAAAATTTAAAATCACATCTTTTTAGTCCAAAAAAATGTGATTTACAATGCTCATTTAGTTCCAAATAATGCATTTTCAATCCAAAAACCACAACACACATGACTTTTTGGAACTAAAATTACATAATTATGAATTTTATGGTCTAATAATTGTGGTATCAAAAATGAATTTTGTCCTTATTTTATGGGACTAAAAGAACATTTTATCCCATAAAAATGTTGAGAAATCTTATAAAATATTTGGTAAAATTTTTAGAGAATAAGTTTATAAGATTCAAATTAAAATAAGATGTCAAGTTTATAAGCTCCTTTAGAAAGTGATTATTTCTCAACTTAGTTTTAGGATTAGTCAATTCAACATACAAACTCTTTTAATTTCAATCATATTAATTATAAAATTATTGTATAAACTCCATTATCTTATTTTATTCAAGTTAACATTTTAAAATTTTATTTGTCAAATAAAATTTAATATACTTTTAAACTCTAAGAATATTTTATAAAATCTACGAATTTATAAAATATTTTAAATAATTAAGTATAACCAAAATATATATCCTTGTAGTTTTTGAAAGTGATATAGAATTGACCAGCGCAGTGCATCTTAAAATCTGAAATTTGGAGGCGACAGAAAGAACATGGAAGCATCGTTCATCCCCTGAGTTTGAAATTCAAGAAGCGTAAAGAGAATTCGGACCACAATTTATTCCTCGAGAAAAACAGCCCTGGAAATCCTCGGCGCTTGTCACGGCTATAAATACATCTATCTGATCCGTCCCCCATATTGCAATATTGCAGCAAACATACCACTCATCAGGTTCAGAAAACCTCATTTCTTCCTTTGGATTAAGGTTCTGATCGAATTCTAATATTAGGAAAATCATAAGTCCAACAATGGTTTCAGCTAGTGTTGAAAACGTTGTACACTATCAACAAGAGATCGTTCGCCCGTTGGCCAACTTCTCACCTAGTTTATGGGGTGATCTTTTCACTTCAGTTCCCATTGACACTCAGGTATATATCATCGTATTTCCCTACTGTTTGAGTACGTACGTAGCTATGACATTCATTAAAACTGATATATGTTGCATGCAAACCATCAAAACTGATATATGACATTCATTAAAACTGATGGACTTTATGACATCAACTATCATATAATAATTACTATGTTCTTATGCCCCCACGACAGGTTGTAGAATCTTATGCCCAAGAAATTGAATCATTGAAGAAGGAGGTCAGGAAGATGATTGTAGCAAACAACAAAAATATGGCTGGAAAGCTGAACTTGATAGACAGCATTGAGCGCCTCGGCATTTCATATCATTTTGAAAGAGAAATCGAAGAACAGATTCTGAACTTTTACAACGCCTGTTTCAGCTTTGTTAGCGATGATTTACACACTGTTGCTCTTTACTTTAGGTTACTACGTCAACATGGTCATCCCATCTCTTCAGGTAATTAAACTCAGTCCATATAATATAAGTGCCAAAATTTTCTGTTCTATAGACACCTTTTAATTTAGGAATGGTACCTGTGAAGTTATCCTAATTTCATGCAATTTGTGGAAACAGGAATTTTTCATAAGTTTACGGAAAGTGATGGTAAGTTCAAGAATTCACTGAGGGGTGACGCTAAGGGTCTTTTAAGTCTATATGAAGCAGCTAATTTAAGAACACGCGGAGAAGGTATTTTAGACGAGGCTATCACTTTTGCAACTGCTCATCTTGAGTCCATTGCTCCACATTTGAGCTCTCCCTTGAAGGAACAAGTAGCACATGCGTTGGAGCAGTGCCTGCAACGAGGCATCCCAAGGGTGGAGGCACGTCGGTACATATCTGTCTATGAGGAATATGAATCAAAGAATGATTCCTTGTTGAGGCTTGCAAAAATGGACTTCAATTTGCTGCAGATGCTGCATAGGGAAGAACTTAGTGAATTGTCAAGGTACTTAAGAATTAATGATACAGGTATTAGGATTGTTTGGTTCTAACTCGTATCTAAATCTTGTTGGTTGGGTCGCAGGTGGTGGAAGGAATTGGATCTTGTTTCCAAACTTTCATACGCAAGAGATAGAGTGGTGGAATGCTATTTTTGGACATTGGGAGTGTATTTTGAACCTCAATATTCTCGTGCTCGTATCATGCTGGCTAAAACTATAGCTATGATCTCAGTAATTGATGATACTTATGATTCATATGGTACCGTTGACGAGCTTGAAATTTTTACAGATGCAGTTGAAAGGTATACATAATTATACCATTACCATGCTAAACTTTGCCTGTCTTACTTCTGGGATTAACCGGAACTGATCAACAAATTTAATTTCTTCCATGTCTGATGATTATTTATCAGATGGGATATTAAGGAAATCGATAGACTGCCAGACTACATGAAGATGTGCTATAGAGTTCTTTTAGATCTTTACGATCAGTACGAGCAAGAATTAAGACAACAAGGAAGATCATTTGCTGTTCATTATGCAAAAGCAACAGTATGTGTGATGAACACTTGTCCTAATTTCAATATATAATACCATGTTATGTACGAGAAAATAAAACTTATTATATAGTTCTGATCATGTACATTTTGAACAGATGAAAGAGATAGTGAGGAGTTACAACATTGAGGCAAAGTGGTTCATTGAAGGATACATGCCTCCCTTTGCTGATTATATGACCAATGGCTTCATTACCAGCACATATTACCTGCTGGCAGCCACGTCTTTCATCGGCATGAACGCTGTTACAAAGGAAGCTTTCGATTGGCTTGTAGGAAAACCCAAAATTCAAGTAGCTAATGTCACTATTTGCCGGATTGTCGATGATGTAGCAACTTACGAGGTATATATATAAAAATATTTCAAACTCATTACCAAAAACACACGTACACAAATATATGCTTCTGATCTCATTCTGACATGTCGGATAATTTCACAGATTGAGAAGAAAAGAGGACAAAGTGCGACGGGGATCGAGTGCTACATGAAAGACTACGGAGTATCCGAGGAAGAGGCAATGGAGGAATTTAAGAACATTGCTGAGAATGCATGGAAGGATATGAACGAGGAATGTGTGAAGGAAAAATCAGTTTCAATGGAGGTTCTGAAAAGAGTTGTGAATCTGTCCCGACTGATCGATGTTGTTTACAAGCACAATCAAGATGGCTATACTCATCCCGAGAAAGTGTTGAAGCCCCTTATTACTGGATTGCTCGTCGATTCCTTCAGTATTCAAAATTCTTGATAATTACATGTATATGATTTTGTATGATCCAGTCAAAATTTATTCTGTTTTTTTATTCATTTATATGTAGTAGTTAAATGATTCATTTGTATTCAATTCATGCATCATTCAAATGGAAGATTAATTCATACTACAGTTGATTTTTTTTTATGTTTTTTTGTGCTAGATGTATGAATGATTGTCATATATACATATATATATATATATATATGTACACATCAATCGCATTTAGAAAGTAAGTATTGTAAGACATTTGATAGTAGTTGTCCTTGGCCTGGATGGAGAGGCAATCACCGATTATGTCAAAATATTTTTGCAATAACTTTTTAATGTGTGCAATGTCGCTTTCCACTGTTTAAATGCTTTATCTTTATCTTTTTGCAATCTTTTTATAATATATGTACTTATCGGTTCAAGCATAATAAAAATAGGTTTATTTCTTGCGTTATTATATTTGCATTAAAGGTTTCATAATAATTATTAAAGTAACATATCAGATTTCGAAAGTTCAGTGTAGCATGATTTCATCCATGTGGTACCTTGTCATTAAACTTTTCAGATATCTCCTAATCTAACTATTCCATCTCTTCCACCCTTAGCTTAAATTCACCCACTGTACTTGTTCCTGTTGCCTTCCATAATGCATTTTTATGTCCAAGATACCTAAACCCTGTTGTTTTAAAGTTGTTGTGTATATGTCTGACATAGAATTTGGGTGCAAAGTGAGGGAAAACAATGTAAAATGCTTTTAGGGGTATTTTTCTGTTTATCTGACACAAAAGTGCATTGAGTTTCCTTCTAAATATTTCAATCATATTTCAACACAGTCAAAAATCATTCCTAAGTGTCTCTAAACTCCCTCTGGACCATTGCATATACAATTGGGTATAAATTATTGTTGAGGTCTAGCCCGACAACAGTGAGCCAAACCCCCCTATGTGATCCTTTCAAATGATAGTCATCTCCATCTATTTTCACAATTTTCATGATATCTCCCTAAAATGATAGTGGATCTAGGGTTTGTTCTCCTTGACCTATTCTTCTGCATAATCCCGAAGTTTATTGAATTGACACTGATTAGAACTCCTTTCATGTTTTTTCAGAGCCCGTCTCTTAGCTCCTGGTCTTTTTAAACATGACATTTAAGCTTATTCTTGATGTTTACCCTCCATCCTTTAACATTTCTTTTGCGTATAGGTTTGAAGTCTTGAAAAAATAACATCAACAACTGTTAAATCAATTACTAACAACCTGCTACATAATTTTGTAGTCAGATAATTATATGTTACTGCTATAATTGTATTAGTTAGTAATTTATGAAGTACTCTTGCAATGATCTATGGTATTAGTTAGGGTATCATGTATTCGTATACGAAATTAAAACTTACATAATTTTTTTAAAAAATAAAAATGAATGAAAATGAGCATACGTGAAGTATGATATTAGGATTAGGGATATAAATCATCTAAATTGCATTTGGTGATTCATAGTTTACGTCAAGTTCCCCACAAATTTAAAAAGAAATATTCAGGGATGATTTTCTTCTAATTAATTAATCCTTCAAAGGGAATGAAGTTTTCCTCTTTCAAAAGCATGTATTAATTATCATCATAACACTTTCGTGCACGATGGAAATTAGTGGCATATTAATTAATAGTTATACAACTTTTTGGATGCCCTACCAACATCAACCTCCTCAAGAAATTAATTATAAGAAAAATTATTAATATTAATTTAGTAAGGTGCATATTTTATTGAAACGACAAAGTTCAGAAGAAAGCGGCTTCTCCGACTATTTTATAATTAACACATGATTCGGTATCATACCTATATCATAATTATATAAAAGTGAAGAATATTTTACACAAAATTAATTAATGATCTTTGCTCATTTTTTTGAGGAGTGAAATTCTGTTTTTAATAATAATAACAAATAAATAATTTAGACGTACAATTAGCTTAACTAAAATAGTGTAATTACTCAATAGGAAGGGTGTTAAACTAAAATTTAGCCCATGAATTAAGTGTATTGCACGCAACAAATTGATTGAAATTGACCCTATGATTTTTTACATGATCTGTTTAATTTTCTTATAATTATATTCAACTAATTGACTGAACTTGTTACTCTTATTATTCCTAACAGCAGGAAAGAGAAGTATGTACACAGTTGGAGCAGTCAAGTTAAGTTGACAACAATTACTTAACATTAATTTCCGGTATTAAGACCTAAACCTAAACAAAATACAATGAATTTGCAGTGTGGTTGGTATAGTAAAAAAAAAATGACTAATTACATAAGTGTAATGAATTTAGTTGGATTAAATTAAATTTTAATAAGAATTTTCTGTTATTCACCAAAGAAAACAGTAGATGTTTTTGCAAAAAAAAGAAGAAAAGAAGAAGAGAAAGTGGAGATTACCATATTGAAAAGATAATTAATTATAATAACACTAATAATTATTTTATTTTATGAGGCAACATCTCCCAGCAGTGAAGTGTCGTGAGTTGTCAAGTGGAAGCAGTGTAGATTGAGGGAACCAAGACAAGACCATTCCTTCTTGAGACCGCAATTCCTTGCGCTTCCGTCATGTCTATGTCATCTGGAGTCATTCCTTTCGGCATCTTCCAGTCAAAGTGGTAGAGAAGTTTTGCCAACGGAAGCTCCACGTTCGCCAACCCGAAATTCATACCCGGGCAAATCCTTCTTCCTGCCCCGAATGGAATGTATTCGAAGTTATTCCCCAAGAAATCAATGGAATTGTTGTCGAATCTTTCGGGTTGGAAGGTCTCGGGTTGGTGCCAATATTCGGGATCCCTTCCCATGCCCCAGATGTTAATCATGACTTTGGATTTGAGAGGAATTGTGTACCCATTAACTTTGCATTCATCTCTGCATGCTCTTGGGAGCAATGGGGCTGGAGGGTGCAGCCTGAATGTTTCTTTGATCACCAATTTCAGGTATTTGAGAGCCTGCACGTCGCTCTCTTCCACCATCGTCAAAGGCTTCTCTTACTTCTGCTTGTACTTTTGCCATCACCCGAGGGTTTCTCATTAGTTCTGCCATGGCCCAGTCGATGGTAGTTGATGATGTTTCAGTTCCGGCAGAGAACATGTCCTGTATATAAAATCATTGTTAATTAGTTAACAAAGAAGAAGGCTATATATGTATTGAATCGAGTCAGCCGTATATGGATTCTTACAAAAATGACGGCTTTAACGTTGTCATTAGTGATGGGAAATTGGAGTTCTCCAGTTTTCTGCATCCTGAGAAGAACATCGACAATGTCTTCACCACCAAACTCTCCACTCTGCTTCAGTTTATGCTCCTCCAAGATGGCATCAAGAATTGTATCAAGCTTCCTCCGCATCCGCAACAGCTTGTATTTGTTCCAACTGAGAACATGCAGCAACTTGGAAGAGGGAAACAGATCAGCCAACTCAAATCCCCCGGCCATGGTAACCGCCTTCTTTAACAGGGCTATCAACACGTCGCGATCCCTCATCACTTTACCAACCGCCGCTCTGCAAGTGATGGAAATCGTGAACGCAAATACCTTTTCCGTCAGATTGATGGCTTGTCCAGAAGATGACTGAAGAGATTTCATAAGACGGGACACCTCATCCTGCCTAATGGACCCGAAAGATTTGACATTCTTAGCGCTGAGAAGCTCCAATATGCATATCTTACGCATTTGCCTCCAGTACTCGTTGTAGGCACTGAAGGCGATGTCAGTGTGATCATACCACATGATCTTACTGCTGATGCTTTCGGGTCTATCAGCGCAGGCAGGGTCCTGAACTTTGACCACCTCCTTAGTGGCCTCCCGCGATGAAATTACGACTGCTGAAACTTCTCCAAGCTTCAGATACAAGACGGGACCATACTTTTGGGCAACTCTCCTGAGTGCGTGGTGTGGCAGCCCGCCCACCAAGTGGTGAAGGTGCCCAATCACTGGCAGCTGCGGCGGGCTTGGAGGCAGTTTCTCGTATTTTCTTGGGGACTTGGGCTTCATCCATGCTCTGATTAGTAAGAAGATGAAAGATGAAGAAAGCAGGAGAGTAGTGAAGCTGACGGGCAGCTGGATCTCCATTACTGCTCTAGTCTTGTATGAAAATTAATTCATACTACAGCTGGATTGATTTGTATTCAATTCATGAATCATTCAAATGGAAGATTAATTCATACTACAGTTGATCTTTTTTTTATGTTTTTTTGTGCTAGATGTATGAATGATTGTCATATATATATATATATACATATATGTACACATCAATCGCATTTAGAAAGTAAGTAGAGGCAATCACCGATTATGTCAAAATATTTTTGCAATAACATTTTTTTGTGGGACAATGTTGCTTTCCACTTTTTAAATGCTTTATCTTTATCATGTTGCAATCTTTTTATGATATATGTACTTATTGGTTCAAGCATAATAAAAATAGGTTTATCTCTTTCATTATTATATTTGCATTGAAGCTTTCATAACAATTATTATAGTAACATATCACATTTCGAAAGTTCAATTTAGCGTGATTCATCCATGTGGTGGCTTTATCATTAAACTTTTCAAATATCCTCTAATCTAACTATTCCATCTCTTCCACCCTCAGCTTAAATTCACCACTGTACTTGTTCTTGTTGCCTTCCATAATGCATATTTATGTGCAAGATACCTAAACCCTGTTGTTCTAAAGTTGTGTATATGTCTGACATAGAATTTGGGTGCAAAGTGAGGAAAAACAATATAAAATGCTTTTAGGAGCATTTTTCTGTTTATCTGACACAAAAGTGCATTGAGTTTCCTTCTAAATATTTCAATCATATTTCAACACAGTCAAAAATCATTCCTAAGTGTCTCTAAACTCCCTCTGGACCACTGCATATACAATTGGGTATAAATTATTGTTGGGTCTAGCCCGACAACAGTGAGCCAAACCCCCCTATGTGATCCTTTCAAATGATAATCATCTCCATCTATTTTCACAATTTTCATGATATCTCCCTAAAATGATAGTGGATCTAGAGTTTGTTCTCCTTGACCTATTCTTCTGCATAATCCCGAAGTTTATTGAATTGACACTGATCAGAACTCCTTTCAAGTTTTTTCAGAGCCCGCCTCTTAGCTCCTGGTCTTTTCAAACATGACATTTAAGCTTATTCTTGATGTTTACCCTCCATCCTTTAACATTTCTTTTGCGTATAGGTTTGAAGTCTTGAAAAAATAACATCAACAACTGTTAAATCAATTACTAATAACCTGTTACATAATTTTTTAGTCAAATAATAATATTTACTGTTATAATTGTATTAATTAGTAATTTATGAAGTACTCTTGCAATGATCGATGGTATTAGTTAGGGTACCATGTATTCGTATACAAAATTAAAAATTACATAATTTTTTTTAAGAAAAAAATGAATGAAAATGAGCATACCTGAAGCATGATATTAGGATTAGGGATATAAATCATCTAAATTGCATTTGGTGATTCATAGTTTACGTCAAGTTACCCACAAATTTAAAAAGAAATATTCAGGGATGATTTTCTTCTAATTAATTAATTCTTTCAAAGGGAATGAAGTTTTCCTCTTTCAAAAGAATGTATTATCATCATAACACTTTCGTGCACAATGGAAATTATTAGATTTTATTGTTTGGATATCTTTCTTACGTATATAAATCAAGCAGCACGGTGGATCTTGTCCTGTTATAATTATTGATGTTAAGGGTGAATTAGCTATTCGAATTATATTTATTTTTATATTTTATTATCTCAATGTTATGAAATTTATACTTTGCTATATATGTAATTGATCATCCCAATGCTAAAGGTATTTATTGCACGCAAAAAATTGATTGAGACACTTAGAATTTGTTAAAAGATGAAATTCACCAACAAAGTAGCAGAATTCATGGTGAACATTTCGGTGGGAGAAATCAGTTTTCTATTTCTGATAAAAACTAATCTAGTTATAGCAAAACTGCATAAATATATACACAGTTAAAATGAAGAAGAAAAGCTAACTACTTTACCTGCCTACTCCAGCATGAATGCCAGCGTGTAAAAGTGTTAAAAAGTAAAAATTGCTTAAAACTAATAAAAGTGTAAAACTGAAGAAAAACGATTACAGAGAATAAAATAGAAGCAGAGTGCTGCAACCTCATCATCGTCAATGGAGCTCTGCTTCTGCTGCAACTGGGAATTGGATGCATCTTCTACAGAATTGACACTGATGATAAAAACACATGATGTGTTTTTCTTGTAATTATGTTTAATCAATTGACTGATCTTATTATATCTAAAAGCAGGAAAGAGAACAATGGAAAGTATGTCCACAGTTCAACCAGTCAAGGGAAGTTGACATCACAATTAATATTTGTGTTTTTATTTCTAATTTTCGGTTTTAAGTGGCAAAAATATATGTTATCAATTTCGTTTACATTTGTATAAAATGAAAAAATATTTGTATTAATTAATAAAATTATGTTTTTATATTGAAATATGGTGATGCCATATCAATACATATCATAGTTCAATATATATTAAATGAAAATATATATAACAAAAATATTTTTATTTTAATCACTATTTTAAAAATTAAAAAGTGAAATAAACGCACAATTGAAAACGCAATCGAAACAACTGAGGATTGTCATATTAAAAAATAAAACAAATAACAGAAATTATTTTATTTTATGAGAGGACGTCCCAAGCAGTGAAGATTCATCCATTCTCAGTTGGAAGGATTGTAATTATAGAAAGATCATCATAATGTTTGGATTCGTATTCTGAGTGTTTTGTTGTGTTTTGTAGAAATAGAGAGAGAAAAACAAAGATAAATAAGTATGTGTTAGAGATAGTATGTATGTTTGGATTTGTTTTTGGAAATAATTAAAAATAAGTATTATATGTTTAATGTTGTATTTTTGGAGATAAAAAATACTATTCATTGTCAAATCATGTATTTTTTATATATTTACGTATATATGTGTGTATATATATATATGTATGTTTTTTTATGCTAAAACAGTTAAAAACACATAAATAAGGTGTTTTTGAATAATGACAAACATTGGGTATGTTTTGACTTGTCTCGAAAATAAGTTGGAAATGAAAACAAACATAGTGCATTCTTTCTTGAGGTTTTATATATTCTGGGGTTTATTTTACTTCTTTTACTGGAAATAGAAGCAAAAAACAATTTATAAACGGAAATATGTTTATGTATATGAGTGATGGTTAATTAATTAATAAATTATAAGATAATATAAAAGATAGAGTGCACGGTGCATGCCCATATCAGTGTTCTTCCATCACTCACCACAACATTATTTTATCCATAATTTTGTCTGATTCTTTGTCCTGGCAAACGGAAACAAATCATCATCGTATGACTACAGTGACACTGAAAATTGAGAGGCTGCCCATCCAGTCCAGTACTGGATCAAATCTTGGAATGCTGACCCTAATATACTTTAATAATTATTATCAATACAAAATAATTTTTTATAAGAAAAATTATTAATATTAAATATTTTAATAGGGGCATATTTTATTGAAACTACCAAGTTCAGGAGAAAGCGGCTACTCCGGCCATTTTATAATTAACACATGATTCGGTATTATACCTACATCATAATTATATAAAAGTGAAGAATATTTTACACAAAATTAATTAATGATCTTTGCTCATTTTTTAGGAGTGAAATTCTGTTTTTAATAATAATAACAAATAAATAATTTAGACGTACAATTAGCTTAACCAAAATAGTATAATTACTGAATAGGAAAGGTGTTAAACTAAAATTTAGCCCCAACATTATAGTATAGTAATTTGTTGGGGGTATGAACAATGCCAGTGGTGTAAAGATATAGTTTGAATTAAGTTGAACTGAAACAAAAAATAATCCTATAAAATTTGGATTGCATGTATTATAATACTATACTTATGGTTGATTTTTTTTTAAAAAAATTATATGTATTTTTTATGAATTAAGTGTATTGTAGGCAACAAATTAACTGAAATTGACCTATGATTAAAAATACATCATCTGTTTACTTGTAATAACACCAATAATTATTTTATTTTATGCGGCAATATCTCCCAGCAGTGAAGAGTCGTGAGTTGTCAAGTGGAAGCAGTGTATATTGAGGGAACCAAGACAAGACCATTCCTTCTTGAGACCGCAATTCCTTCCGCTTCCGTCATGTCTATGTCATCTGGAGTCATTCCTTTCGGCATCTTCCAGTCAAAGTGGTAGAGAAGTTTTGCCAACGGAAGCTCCACGTTCGCCAACCCGAAATTCATACCCGGGCAAATCCTTCTTCCTGCCCCGAATGGAATGTATTCGAAGTTATTCCCCAAGAAATCAATGGAATTGTTGTCGAATCTTTCGGGTTGGAAGGTCTCGGGTTGGTGCCAATATTCGGGATCCCTTCCCATGCCCCAGATGTTAATCATGACTTTGGATTTGAGAGGAATTGTGTACCCATTAACTTTGCATTCATCTCTGCATGCTCTTGGGAGCAATGGGATTGGAGGGTGCAGCCTGAATGTTTCTTTGATCACCAATTTCAGGTATTTGAGAGCCTGCACGTCGCTCTCTTCCACCGTCGTCTTTCCCTTAAAGGCTTCTTTCTGCTCTGCTTGTACTTTTGCCATCACCCGAGGGTTTCTCATTAGTTCTGCCATGGCCCAATCGATGGTAGTTGATGATGTTTCAGTTCCGGCAGAGAACATGTCCTGTATATAAAATCATTGTTAATTAGTTAACAAAGAAGAAGGCTATATATGTATTGAATCGAGTCAGCCGTATATGGATTCTTACAAAAATGACGGCTTTAATGTTGTCATTAGTGATGGGAAATTGGAGTTCTCCAGTTTTCTGCATCCTGAGAAGAACATCGACAATGTCTTCACCACCAAACTCTCCACTCTGCTTCAGTTTATGCTCCTCCAAGATGGCATCAAGAATTGTATCAAGCTTCCGCCGCATCCGCAACAGCTTGTATTTGTTCCAACTGAGAACATGCAGCAACTTGGAAGAGGGAAACAGATCAGCCAACTCAAATCCCCCGGCCATGGTAACCGCCTTCTTTAACATGGCTATCAACACGTCGCGATCCCTCATCACTTTACCAAACGCCGCCCTGCAGGTGATGGAACTCGTGAACGCGAACACCTTTTCCGTCAGATTGATGGCTTGTCCAGAAGAGGACTGAAGAGATTTCATAAGACGGGACACCTCATCCTGCCTAATGGACCCGAAAGATTTGACATTCTTAGCGCTGAGAAGCTCCAATATGCATATCTTACGCATTTGCCTCCAGTACTCGTTGTAGGCACTGAAGGCGATATCAGTGTAATCATACCACATGATCTTACTGCCGATGCTTTCGGGTCTATCTGCGCAGGCAGGGTCCTGAAGTTTGACCACCTCCTTAGTAGCCTCCCGTGATGAAATCACGACTGCTGAAACTTCTCCAAGCTTCAGATACAAGACGGGTCCGTACTTTTGGGCTACTCTCCTGAGTGCATGGTGTGGCAGCCCGCCCACCAAGTGGTGGAGGTGCCCAATCACCGGCAGCTTTGGCGGGCTTGGAGGCAATTTCTCGTATTTTTTGGGAGAATTGAGTTTCTCCCATGCCCTGATTAGTAAAAAGATGAAAGATGAAAAAAGCAGGAGAGTAGTGAAGCTAAAGGGCAGCTGGATCTCCATCACCTGCTCTCGCATGTATATTCAGGGAAGGATATTAGATTGGAACAGATGTATACCAACTCCGTTTCAATTAGATCTTAGTTCTTGTGTGCGTTTGATGAAAAGCCTGCACAATCTTTATAGTGTAGGATTTACAAGGATAAGAAAAGTATGATCTCTGATTGGATCAGTCCCCTATATTTTAATCTTTTTAATTAGACTTGAGAGTTCGTTTCCTTTTTGTCTCAGTTGGCTGATCTTCGGAGACTTCAACCATTCCTATGACTTCAATTATATTGACGGAGTGATGGCCATCTTAATTGAATTTTCAGTTTTCGCTATTTCTTACTCTCTATCCCCTTCACTTTCTAAGTTACTACTCATTTTATTTCATTCCCTTGTATTCCTGATAGGAATTTGAAATTCAAAAATTAAATTCTTAGTTTAACAGATTTTTTCAACAGATAAATTGAAACTTTGCTATTTTAAGATGTTTTTTAATTGGATTTTTAATCAAATAAACCCTTCCATTATTTTCGCCTACCAATTTTTCTTTCTTTCTTTTCTTTTTCTTTTGACAGGAAGCCTACCAAATTTTTAGTTAAACCAAAATTTCAATTATTGTAAAGAAAGCACAGTGCCACAGCCTATTTGACAGTGATTGAATTTTCTGTTGTAAATAATATGTCATGTTCTATTCCATTCAACATACATGTATTATAAAGATGATGTCATATATTTTATTTAAAAAAAAATTATATACATGGTACGCATACTCAGTATAAAATAGAACATAGAACATAATTTAATTACAACGAAAAATTTGACCAGCTTTGGCTTGACAATTCATCAGGTCTTCTAACTTGTAAATTGGGTCAGTGATGTGACCAGTGCTGGCGCCCCCACTCTTGATTCAATTTTTCGTCGAGATAAAACAGTTGCTTTAGTACATAACTTCTTCAAAAATAGTTTTAATTTGAGAAAAAGATATACTAAAAAACTCGCTTTGATCAGAAGCATTTCACGTAAGTATGATTTTGCATGTAGATATTCAACAAAGAGGAAAAGATTAGCGGACCCTGTAAAGTTGGACTCATTCCATACAACAGAAAATTAGTCCCATGTTATAAGTTTTCCTTGTCTGAAAATTAATCCCTTTAGAGTAGGAATTTGGAGACTTCTACCAGTCAACATAGTATATTACATTCTATTTGTCATCCAACCATGTACGACAGAAATTTTTCCAAGTCATGATCTAGAACTGAATACCTCACTAAATTTTGTAATTATGGAAATGACATGGAAGCATCCTTCATCAACTGACTTTGATCCCAATTGTTGCGGTAAACAATGGGCATCCATAAATTTTATTCCTGTCAAAGACACGAGGTTGGAAATTTTACATTACTCACCGCTATAAAAAGATCGTAATGCTCCCGGCATTGTGAATTGCAACAAACATTAGAAATCACAACACTCAGCAGCTTCAGAATTAATCCATTTCTTCCCTTAGATAAAGTTATCAAATTATAGTACATTATTTTAGATGATGGCCTCAGCTACAGTTGAAAATGTTGTAAACTATCAACAAGAGATCGTTCGCCCGTTGGCTAACTTCTCACCTAGTCTATGGGGCGATCTTTTCACTTCAGTTTCCATTGACAATCAGGTATTATACATATTTTCCTACCTGTAGCCTGTTTCGGTACGTGTATATCTATCGGTTCTTGCTACTGATCATTAAAACTCATGTTGCATGCAAACCTTCTAATTGATCTCTGTGGAGTAGCTGAAATTAAGTAATGTAGACTTTATGACATCAACTATCATGTACTAATTTTGTTCTTATGCCCCGTCAGGTTGTCGAATTTTATGCACAAGAAATTGAATTATTGAGGGAAAAGGTCAGGAAGATGATTGTAGCACACAACAAAAATATGGCTGAAAAGCTGAACTTGATAGACAGTATTGAGCGCCTCGGCATTTCATATCATTTTGAAACAGAAATCGAAGAACAGATACTGAACTTCTACAACGCGCGTTCCAGCTTTGAAAGCGATGATTTACACACTGTTGCTCTTTACTTTAGGTTACTACGGCAACATGGTCATCCCATCTCTTCAGGTAATTAAATTCAATCCGTATAATAAGCTGGCCAAAATGTTCTATTTTTTAACAGATTCCTACTTGTAAGACGATATTAATAAATGCCGTTGTGAAAACAGGAATTTTCGAAAAGTTTATGGAAAATGATGGTAAATTCAAGAATTCACTGAGGGCCGACCCTAAGGGTCTGTTGAGTCTATATGAAGCAGCCCATTTACAAACACGAGAGGAAGACATTTTGGACAAGGCTCTTGCTTTCACAACTGCTCATCTTGAGTCCATTGCTCCACATTTGAGCTCTCCTTTCAAGGAACAGGTGGCACATGCCTTGGAGCAATGCCTGCAACGAGGCATCCCAAGGGTGGAGGCACGTCATTACATATCTGTCTACGAAGAATATGAATCAAAGAATGATTCCTTGTTGAGGCTTGCAAAATTGGACTTCAATTTATTGCAAATGCTGCATAGGAGAGAACTCTGTGAATTGTCAAGGTACTTAAATAGTTAGGTATGTGCTTGTTTTGGTTCTAATTTGACTACATGTCTAAATCTTGCTGGTTGGTGGCTGGCATGCAGGTGGTGGAAGGAATTGGACCTTGTTTCCAAACTTTCATATGCAAGAGATAGAGTGGTGGAATGCTATTTCTGGACATTGGGGGTGTATTTTGAGCCTCAATACTCACGTGCTCGTGTCATGCTGGCTAAAACTATCGCCATGATCTCAGTAATAGATGATACTTATGATTCATATGGTACCATTGACGAGCTTGAAATTTTCACCGATGCAATAGAAAGGTACATATTACATAGATATGACCCTATATATAGCTTGCCGGTCTAATTATTTCTTGGATTAACCAGAATCAATTATATATATATAACTATAGTTTCTTTTCTGTTTCTGATCTATCAGATGGGATATTAAGGAAACGGATAGACTCCCAGACTACATGAAGATATGCTATACAGTTCTTTTGGATCTTTATGATCAGTACGAGCAAGAATTAAGACAACAAGGAAGATCATTCGCTGTTCATTACGCAAAAGCAACAGTACGTGTGATGAACACTTGTCCTAATTTCAATATATAATATGATGTTATGTACGAGAAAATAAAACTTAATGTATAGTTCTGATCATGTACATTTTGAACAGATGAAAGAGATAGTGAGGAGTTACAACATTGAGGCAAAGTGGTTCATTGAAGGATACATGCCTCCCTTTGCTGATTATATGACCAATGGCTTCATTACCAGCACATATTACCTGCTGGCAGCCACGTCTTTCATCGGCATGAACGCTGTTACAAAGGAAGCTTTCGATTGGCTTGTAGGAAAACCCAAAATTCAAGTAGCTAATGTCACTATTTGCCGGATTGTCGATGATGTAGCAACTTACGAGGTATATATATAAAAATATTTCAAACTCATTACCAAAAACACACGTACACAAATATATGCTTCTGATCTCATTCTGACATGTCGGATAATTTCACAGATTGAGAAGAAAAGAGGACAAAGTGCGACGGGGATCGAGTGCTACATGAAAGACTACGGAGTATCCGAGGAAGAGGCAATGGAGGAATTTAAGAACATTGCTGAGAATGCATGGAAGGATATGAACGAGGAATGTGTGAAGGAAAAATCAGTTTCAATGGAGGTTCTGAAAAGAGTTGTGAATCTGTCCCGACTGATCGATGTTGTTTACAAGCACAATCAAGATGGCTATACTCATCCCGAGAAAGTGTTGAAGCCCCTTATTACTGGATTGCTTGTCGATTCCTTCAATGTTTGCAGCTGCCCAGTTTCTTGCTAATCACATACGTTAATTATTTTGTCCAATTCATTCAAATTTGTTTTCTTCATTCATTTATGTGTTAGGTAGATGATTAATATTTATTAATGCATCACCGAAATCGAATGTCCATGTAAAGGTTTGTCACATCTTTTTTTTTTCTAGATTGAAAAAATAAATAGAATATTTATTTTTAAATTATGTCGAACACTTTTATGTACTTTATATTAGTTTTATTGTTGATATGACCAACATAAAGTTCAATTTTAAATAGTGAAAAAAGTCTCACAATTATAATCTATTTGATTGATTTGAGACCTACTGGTTTATTTTTTTAAAAAAAAAAAAAGAAGTTAGAAAAATAAATTGACACATATAGCAATATCCTAAAATTTTATTCATAATTAACAAATGCTAGTATTATATTATTTATTTTATTTTTTTGAGAATTTTTCCCTTAAAAAATGTTTTAAAAGATTATGAAGTAGAATAAAATTTTAGATATGAGAAAAAAAAAAAAAAAGGGTGATGAATTATAAATCAATTACTAAAATAATACCACACTCAAATTTTAATGACCATTATTAGTATATTTTTACATTAAATACAATATTTGAGATATTTTAAAACTTCAATTATTGTAATTTGGATGTAATCATTTAGGTAACAAGATAGGAGATGTATGACGTCTGGATTCAAGACTACTTCATTCAAACTTGAATTTTTTATGATTCAGGACTACTTCAAAATTTACTACATTCAAACTTGAATTCTTGGTTTCAAACATAAGTTCTCCACCTCATTCATGTTGTAATAAAAAATAAAGAAAGAACAAATGAAGATTGAGATTTAAGGTGCCTGATTAAATGGACCATATTGAAATTGACGTGTTGAAATCGTAATCGTAGAAGATGGACAAAGATGTTCAAATAATTTCAAATGCAAAAGCTTGTATTGTACAAAAAAGGGAAATTTATAATAATTTCAGTAATAGTACATGCACCAGAAAAAATTTAGCATTTAATCATAATTAGTTATCATAATTAAAAATAAATAATTATTAATCACACTTACAAAACGATTGTTGATCGTGATTTTTACAAATGAAGCTAAAATATTTATTACGATTAAAAGTTGTGAAATAAATATTTACTATGATTCATAGCTATAATGCTAATAATTTTCGTGGTGAATAATCTAAATTTTGTATCCAATTTTCTTATAACTATAATTGATTATATGCGATAAAATTGTAGCCACATGTCTTGGGTTAATTGAGTTGACAGCCTGATTTAAGTTGGATGTACTGATCCAAAAAGATTAAAATAAAGAAAAAAGAAAGCGACAATTTTTAATATTTTAATTGGGCTATCATATAAGATCAAAATAAAATATAAATTTCCATGGAAAAAAGGAAATATTGTCAGGGTCATATTAACTTTACATTAATAATTAACGTAATTAAGTCAAGTCTACATAATAATGCATTTACTATGTAGCTTTTCTCTTCAATGCAATCGATATATATATATTTACAATTCGAACCGGAACGTACGTCCAATTTCTTAATTCAATGCATTGACATAAGAGGTCCATTTTCCATGAAATGATTTAATTAGTGATATGGTCAATTACAAATATATAATTTAGTACCATGTTTCTATCTATTATCGAAAGCCATACATCTTAATTATTAAATTGATTCTCCTTATTTATTTACTGCATTAAGAAAAGTGATTTAACTAGGGATTATTACACTCTTTTCCTTTCAAATTTAGTGTAATTATACATAAGCTCTCTATAATTTGAAAAAATTACATTTCGTATATTTAAAGTTTGCTTCCGTCTGACAAATATCAATAATTGTATTTTTATTCATTTTTTTAAATCAATAAATTCAATAATTTTTCACAAATTAACCTATTTGTTAAACGAAAGCAAATTTTATGGATACTAAATGTAAATTTTTAAGAAGGACTTACGTATAATTAGATCAAACCTCATAAAAAGGAGTCTAGTTTTCCTTTTAATCTAACATCTTTACTTAATTATGTTTGTACAATTACTTGGTACCACAGCAACCTTCTTATTCCCCAGAAATATGTATTATGTTTGTTTTTATTTGGGTGTTTTTAACTATTTTAACATAATACATATATATATACACACACATGTACATAAATATATATAAGAAGACATGATTAGACAATAATTATATAATAAACAGTAACGTTTGTCTCCAAAAATACAATATTAAACATACAATACTTATTTTAAATTATCTCCTAAAACAAATCCAAATATACATACTATCTCTAATACATATTTACTAATCTTTATTTTTCTGTCTCTATCTCTACAAAAGATAATAAAATACTCAAAAGAATCCAAACACTATGGTTATATTTGCCACACGCCATTAATTAATTTTGTACTAATCTTTCACCTCAAGAACACCAACGCACCCCACAAATAAAATTAATCAATCTTGTACAAAAGAATTAATCACTCATCTTACTGAGGTACGTGAAACAACTACAAAACCTCAATAAAGAAATCATAGATTACATTGTAAGAAACAAGTACAACACTATCATACTTATTTAATACTGCACTTACTTTTATATGTTCACAACATTAAACGACCGAGTAATAATTAATTTAAATACAGATATATTTCTTCCAGCGCCAAAGATCAGATGGTACTCAAGATTTCGGGCCGCCACCTTTGGTCGGATTTAATTCTCAGGTATATAGGGAGTGGGAATGACGAGGAGATTGTGTTTTCGTCCGACAGCAATTCCTTCAGCATCAGCCATATCCATGTCACTAGGTTTCATTCCATTTGGAAGCTTCCAATCAAAGTGATACAGAAGCTGAGCCAAAGGAAGCTCCACATTGGCCAACCCAAATGTCATCCCGGGGCAAATCCTCCTGCCCGACCCGAATGGCAGATACTGATAGTGGGCTCCCAAGTAATCAATGGAGTTCTCCTCAAACCTTTCGGGCTTGAAGTTTTCGGGCTGAGGCCAATAGTTGGGGTCTCTTCCCATGGCCCAAGTGTTGACCATGACTTTGGCCTTGAGAGGTATGGTGTACCCCTCAACCTCACATTCCTCTCTGCATGCTCTTGGGAGTAAAGGGATCGGAGGGTGCATTCTTAGAGTTTCTTTTATTACCAATTTCAGGTACTTCAGCGCATGCACATCGCACTCTTCGATCGTTTCCTTTCCTTTAAATGTTTCTCTTACCTCAGCCTGCGCCTTTGCCAGAACGTGCGGGTTTCTCATTAGTTCTGCCATGGCCCAATCAACAGTCGTCGAAGAGGTCTCCGTTCCAGCAGAAAACATGTCCTGTGAGAAAACAATTTATAAATCTCTGTCACAAAGAGAGAATATATATATATATATATATATCAACAGTCATGTCGTCTTACAAATAGGACTGCTTTGATGTTGTTGTTGGCTATTGGAAACTCAAATTCTCCACTTTGCTTCAATCTCAACAGAACATCAACCAAATCTTCACTTCCCATCTCCCCGTTGCCTTTCTTTGATGTCGCGAGGTTATCTTTGTGCTCGTCAATTAGTCTGTCGAGAATTGCGTCCATCTTGCTGCGCATCTTCAAAAGCTTGTACTTGTTCCAGTTGATGATGTTAAGTATCTTTAGTGAAGGGAACAAATCAGCCATATCAAAGCCACCTGCCAAGACAACTGCTTCCTTGAGCAAGCTGATTAGTGTTTCCCTGTCCTTCAACACTTTACCAAACGCAGCTCTGCAAGTGATGGCACTGGTGAACAAGAAAGTCTTGTCGGTCAGGTTGATTGGCCTCCCAGAGCTCGCCCGAATGGATTCAACGAGACGAGAGGCCTCGTCCTTCCTGATGTAATCGAAAGAACGCACGTTCTTAACACTCAAAAGCTCCAAAATGCATATTTTGCGCATTTGCCGCCAGTACTCTCCATAAGGGCTAAACGCAATGTCGATATAGTTGTACCACATGATCTGACTGGCTAGGCTTTGTGGCCTGTCAGCGCATGCGGGGTCTACAGTTTTGAGCACCTCTTTGGCCACTTTAGGTGAAGAAACAACGATGGTCGAGACTTCACCGAACTTGAGGTGCATGAGAGGGCCATACTTGTTGGACAAGTCCCTAAGAGAATGGTGAGGAAGTGAACCTACAACATGGAGCAAGTGCCCAATCAAAGGGAGTTTCCAGGGACCAGGAGGCAACTTTTTCTTCTTAACTGATTTTGATTTCTTCCATTCCTTCACTATGATGAAGATGAAGGAGAGGAGGATGATGGAAGCAGTGAAGTTAAATGGTAACTGAAGCTC
>NC_026150.1:17786897-17790995 GCF_000512975.1 Sesamum indicum
TGGATATTGCTCTACGATCACTTATTGCTGCTGGTTATGGGTTTGATTTGATGGAGTTTGCATGCAAAAATGTTCCATATATATAGTGGAAAACCTTTGAATTTAGAAAAATTCTAATCTAGATTAGACTTGATCAAATGTCAATCAATTATATAATAATTATAATATATTTATTGTGTGAATATGAGATAAATTACCATACCTTAATTTCTTCATATGAAGTCTCCAAAGTTGAATATGAATGAATTGTTCCATTTAACTCTTGACCGTCATGGGCCGCCGTCATGCCTATAATTTCCTACTAATTTCATTTTTTCTTGTTATTTATTTCCCTTTACATTTTTGCAGTGGGACTCATCAGATTTTCCATCACATCTCTATATCATATCAATATACGATCAAACACGCCACTATTTGCAAATAAGTTAAATATAATTTTAATAAAAATACATATTAATTATACGCATGTTACTGGGACACGTCGTATCACCATCCACAGATTATTAATTATTGAAATCACTGATATTCATCAACCATGCACACTTGTTATACCTGTTTCAATTTTTCTTTTTTGTTCTAATAATTTGCGTTCCTTAATTTTTAAAGTATTATTAATCATGGAATGAATGTCAATAAGATAATTAATCCTAGAAGAGGAATGGTACGACAATGCAGCATGGGAACAACTTGACGTGCCAAAAGTCTTGAACTCGATCGAGAATGTCGATTAATCGTAGTGGGGCAGGGGCAGACCATTTGGTTTATTGGGATGAATTTCAAACAGTCTGAAAGTAACGTATCTGTCTCAGTTTTCCCAATTGGAGACCCAAATTTGCTAAGGGGTGACATTAAAAATTAGTTCTATATTACGGACTAATAATAATATTAAGAAGATGGGCACCCAGTACCGGAGCCGGATTTGGATTTTTCTCTTCAAGTTGACTCTTATCTCTACTCTTATCTTCTCATTTAGGAATTTCTTAAATTTAATAATTCATTAACTATATGTATTTTCCAGCTTTTTAAATTTCTATTCTTGGTTATTTCGTTTTTGTGATGTAGAATAAGAGGTGCATGTATTTTTGGAGCGTTTGGTCAGGTACAAGGTTTAGCGTTTTGATTGCGTGATTTGATGATAAAACTTTAAACAGTTATAACTTTTGATCCAATTAGAGTTATGGGACGATCTACCTACCGTTTCGGCCATCTTCAGGAGGAGAAATCCAAGCCCTCACAACATTTAGAGGGGTCGTCGTTCGTTGTGTAATTTCATCATTTTAACCATCGTCTTGGGTGATTCTTTAGATTTTTTTAATTTTTCAATCAACTTTAACTATTTTTTTTATTTTCAGTAGTTATCTCTTGGGCCTAATATGCTTTCGGATTATTACTGAAATGATAGGATTTTTCTAGGTCGAGTCTTGTAAGCTTTTGAGACAGCTCAAATGTTAGCCAGTTTCAAACTTGGTTTACCTAAACTAATATTATGAATCTTTTCTGTTAAATAACTGGTAATTTTGTTAAAAGATTCGTTCAGCAAAACTATTTTCAACCTCAAATTTTTCAAAAATATTGAAGAGGTCTTCTCATTATTATTTACTTTTCAATTGCTTCAACTCCATTATTTTGTCACCTGTCTTTCTTAGAATTCCTCCAGAGGATACAAATTTTGACCTAACTTCCGTCCATATAATTTTATTTCAGTTAGCAATGACCTGAACTATTATATTCGTAGTATACGTACATTATATACAATCTAATTCAAAACATTATATATAATGAGAAATTAATGTAGTATAATTTTGTAAAGAAAAATTCTTATTCAAATTAAATTTAACTTGAATAAATCGATCGTACTACAAGTATAATACACTTGTATGTGATGGGTTATTTTTCTAAATTGTATACTAATCATACGACAATTATATTACACTTATCATATAATTGATTTAGATTCAACCAGACTCGATCCATTTGTGTATGTCTTCTAATAGCAGTACATGCAAACGCCCTCATTACTATGAACCCGATAAAAAAATTAATTAAATTGGTCTTTATTGATAAATAATATTTCAAGTTGCATTATAAATTATTCCGAGTAATTAACTAGCGACGGCATGGATTGTAGAAGTCTACAATTAAGGTTCTGGAATTCGGAATTTTTAGTGATTGATATTATTGTAAACTAGTGACTTGGAACTCCTGCTAACTACCCGCGGAAAAATTTAATTAATTCGATCAAATCTGATTTGGACTATAATTTTTTTAAAATAAATTGTGAAGATGAAGGGTACCTCCCCGTTTTTCTGATCTAATTATAAATTTATTAATTAAGTTGGTTTCAATGAGAAAAACTGGAAAAAAAAAAAAAAAAAAAAGGGAACATATTTTCAAGATTATATTCAAGCATTAATGACTTGTATTATTGAACTAATAACGGAAGTTGACGGGCAAGCAAGTACCGAAATATCTGTACTAATAAAATATTATGCTGCATGTACCTAAAACTGTTCACACCTTTCATCGTCGGACTTAAGCCAGTCAAGGATATTAAATTGGTCAAATATACACAATAAGGATAAATACAAAAACCTCCTTTGTCATTAGAAATGTTCAAAAAAAAAATTTGAGAAAAATAAAGTATCAGTTACACTCCCTGTAATATGAAAAATAATTCGAAAAATGAGGAACCAAAGTTGGTGGTACACTTGCGGTGACTGCGACTATGGGTCTGAAACATGCATTTCTTTTTATGATTTTGCTCTTATCTCTCCCATAATATAATATTATATAGGGATAATTATATTTACACCTTCTTACTTATTATTTTTTTACATCCACTCCTGCTTTTTAAAAAATTACAAAAACCACCCTCAGCAGCCTTTAAAATCTAAAAATGTCCTTGTTCACTAGGTCAACCTTTAAAATACTTTTTCAAGAACATAATGTCCTTAGGAGTGTTTCTGTAATTATCAAAAGGTAGAAAGAATAATTAAAATATTAAATTATATAAGTTATCCCTTGGTAAAATTATTAAAATTAAAAGATCCTCTATTTTTATTTATGACTAAACTTTACTAAAACTAAAATTAAATAATTTATGTATTTTATATAAATCATATTAATTAATAAAATAAATAATTTATTAAAAATATATTTTAAATTATTAAAATATTTATTTTAAAAAATACATCCCTTCTTTTCTAACTACACTGCCATGTCCACCCTACCCGTTTTATTAAAATATAATTTAATAAATTAATTTATTTATTTTATTAATTCTAATTAGATTTATATCAAATACATAAATTATTTTTAATTTTTATTTTAAAAAAATATAGTTATAAATGAAAATAGATAATAATTAACTTTTTAATTTTAATAATTTCAAATAATTTTATACAAATGTGATAATTTTTTATTTAAAATTATAATTTTGTTAACTAATTTTATTATATATTAATTGAATAATTGAATATCTTATTATTAAAAAGTACAATTTTATATAGAGACTCAATAAAACAAAATTAATAAAATAATTAAAAAATAAAAATAAAAAGAAAAAATGGTATAAATAATAAAAAAAAAATATATGTGGTCATATTACTCATCTTCATAAATATTACTTTGACACATTTTTTACCTTTTGATAATTACAGAAACACCCTAAGGGCATTTCTATCCTTGAAAAATTATTTTAAAGATTGACCTAGTCAACAGGGGTATGTTTGGTTTTTAAAAGCTATCAGGAGTCGTTTCTGTAATCTTCCAAAAGGCAGGACTAGTTTGTGTAACTATCCCTATTATAAAATATATATATAATTTAATAAAACTTAAAATAATATATAAATATTTTATTAATAATATATGTATCTGTGTGTAAATATATAATTATATAATTATATTAATATTTTTGTAATTATATAATTAATTAAAATTAACTTTTTAAAAAAAAAAATGGCAGCAGCTTTGGAGGAGGGCGCCCTCCTTACCCATGTTGCCCATCAACGAGGGCGACCACCATTGCTAGGGGTGAGGAGGCCGGCGCCAACCGCTGCCACTACCATTTTCCATGGCAGCAAGAGGGGGGTTTCGGCG
>NC_026150.1:17791428-17804063 GCF_000512975.1 Sesamum indicum
AACTACTTATAATAATTATATATTATTAATTAAATTATTTTTTTAATAATTAAATATATTTCAATAAATTTTATTTTCCATAAAATACACTAATTAAATATCAAAATACTAACAAATTATATTATGTTAATTATTCTATATTATATTATTTATTATAAATATTATTTAAAATATTTTTATTTTTAAAAAATAATTTTTTTCTTTTTCTTTGTCGCTGGCCACTAATGGCCGAAGATGGCACTCAATGATGAGGCAACATCGCCTAGATTTGGCCATCTTCTACAAAGGGGCGGCAAAACAAAGGCAATGCGAGGTCACTCCCTTTTTGCAGGACGACCTCACCGTCTACGCAAATAGACGGCGAAACAAGGGCGATGCGAGGTCACACAACCTCATCGTCTACGCAAATAGATGCGAGGTCACTCCCTTTTTGCAGGACGACCTCACCGTCTACCTATTTGCGAGGTCACTCCCTTTTTGCAGGACGACCTCACCGTCTACACAAATAGACGGCGAAACAAGGGCGATGCAAGGTCACACAACCTCATCGTCTAGGCAAATGGATGGCGACGGCCTTGCCGCCCACTCAAGCTTGTGCCTTATTTTCCTATGCAGATTCTATTATATTCTCTAATTTTTCTTAATATATACATATCACCTATATAAAATATTTTTTTAAATAAATAGATGATTAATATTTATACACTGTAATCCATATATATTATATAAAATAAAAAATAAAAGATTCAATTCAATTGATTTTTAGCCCATTCTCAGCTCGTCTCGCTAGCAGGTGGCAATAGTCTTTCGGACATGGCAAAGCCGCAATTACTTATTTGACGTGCTCATCGATGGGCCCTGCTCCAGCATGCAGAGTCCCACCATGAGCATGAATGATTTTCTTGTAACTAAAGAGGAAAATCAGAGAAATGGTTTACAAAGATCCTTGTAAAAACTGGTTTTGATGAATTATTGTGAATAATAATAATAATAATAATTAAACGTCTTATATTTTTTAAAATTTACAAAATGAGTGTAGCTTCATCTCAACCTTCCAATTTTTTGGGTTCGGGACAGGGCAGGGCAGGTCTGGTCTGGTCTCAAATCTATAAGAACTCATCCCGAGTGCTAGTTGCCTGCATCTTTACTTGACCCATCCATAAATCAAAGAATAGTGTCATATTTTGATTCATGGACGGTCGCCCTCTCGCTTTTTATCCACAGTCCCAACGCTGCAAGAACTTCTGCAGCAAAAGAGCCCGAACTCTGTAAGAAATGTGGTTACATTAGTCTTGACTTGCTTATCTTTATAATGGAAATGATAAAAATGCACAGGGATGACAAAAAGAATAAAAATAAACTCAATTAGGTGAAAATTTTGCGACTTCTCAGTCGCAACAAACAAACAGAGCAACTGAAAGGGAACTCAAGCTATAATTAAGATTTTATAAATATAAACTGTTTACAACTGATATTGATGTTTAATGTGAGAATGAGAAGTTTTTTCAATCTCACCAGTAAAAGGTATCTATTTTGTCCCAGAGATGCTCGTTAGTTTTGCAACTTGGTGACTTACTTGGTGTAAGTTCCACACTTGGAGATGGTTTAACACACCATGTACCTGAGCTCCATATATTTCTTTACTTTGATCCAGCTGCAACAACAGAAAGCGAAAACTCGTGGTCTTCAATTTCTGGCCAAAGATGAGTTCCATATATCCTAAAATATTTGAAGCAGTTAAATCCAGAATTCATCGTGTCATTCATTTTAACTTCTCAGCATGTCCGCATAAGGCCTCAAGCCCAAAAGGCTGCATTGAAGCTTACAACAACAATGACTTCTCCTGTAGACCTGCAATAGGAAGAAATTATAGAATAAAATTTACTTGGAAAGCTTCTCTATCGGCCTTTTCCTAGAATTTATCAAATATTGCGTGCCCGTTGGCAGAAGACATCATCGTCATCCTGCAAAAAGTGTATACCTGATGGAAGAGAAAGAAAAATCCAACTTTTTGTTCCTCATCTTATTAAGACTAGATCTGCTTGAGGAAAGGTTTTGCAGTTAAAAGTCCAAATGGAGTATGCCAGTTGCTCTTACTATTTTTCATGAGAAGAACACCAAGACAAGAATTAAACCATTTCGTCATGTTAACAGAGATTTCAAGCACTACAAAGATCCAATTAGCATTCTCATCACTTTCCAGTTTTAAGAGGTGACTCTTTAACATTCAAAAGAACCAGATATTAATGGTTCTAACAGTCTCTAGAAACAAGGATCCCTTGAATTGAACATTGTAGCCAATACAGGAAAGGAAATTCAGAATTATACAGCAAAATCTTATTTCATAGCATTTGAAAGCATGAGTTTTACATGTAGAAACTTAAATTCAGAAAGTTTCAATTATTCTTTGATCATGAAAGGACAATGCAGTAAGCAATTATGCAATGTGCAAAGGCGACCAAGTAAGAAAAATCGGTCTCCAAATAAAGTTGTGCATTAAATCTAAATCAAAGATAACAATGAAAATGAAAACAAATAAAGAGCAAGAGAAATGTTATTCTAAAGCACAAGGACAGCCTAAGTTGACAACAATAATAATGAGAACGATTACCTTCCATGGATTTGAACACTCCATTTTGAAGTCCTTGCAAGGAAATTTTGTTCTTTGAAGCAACAAAAGTAGACTGTCAATGATACCAAGGTGACAATTCATACACTTAAAGCTCCCAGCGGAGAGCTGTTCTCTTTGAACTTTCCACTTACAAGAATGTCATAAGTGGTATCGTCAGGTGCAAGACCTCTGTCAAGCATTTCATCATGCAACCTAAAAGCCTCTTGCAAATTGCCCTCTCTGAAATATCCAGCAATTAGTGTATTATAAATCAGTACATTAGGAGTGATGCTCTTTTTAAGCATCTCTTCCAGGATCTTGCGAGCATTTTTCAATTGTCCTTTATTACAAAGACCACGTACTAAAACAGAGAATGTAACAACATCCGGTAATATATCCTTGGCAAGCATCTCCTGATACAAGTCCGATGCGAGCAGTATATTTCCAACCTTTAGCAACCCATCAATCAAAGTGGTATATGTTGCCAAATCACATTGAATCCCCTCATTTTTCATTCTCTTATACAAATCAAGTGCTGCTTCCATATTAAACAGGCCCCTAAACCCACCAATCATGGTATTGTAAACAGCCGTATTTGGAGATAGACCAACTTCTAGGATCTCATCAAAAAGTTCATATGCCCTCTTCATGTCACCTCTTTTGCAAAAGGCATCAATAAGAACATTATACGCAGTTATATCCATTTGAATACCTTTAGCACGCATTTCATTATGCATCTTTAATGCAACATCTATATTTTGTCTTTTACAGAACCCATCGATCAAAGTGGTATAAGTAACAACATCGGGGAAAAGGCCAGCTTCACACATCTCCCTGTAAACAGCCAGTGCAGTGTTCATATCACCTTCCTTTACAAATCCATCAATGAGGCTATTATAAGTCATGCAAATGGGAATAAAACCCATCGATACAAACTTTTCCATTCTAGCTTTTGCTACAGTGGTTTGGCCAACTTTGCACAACCCACTGATGACTGTATTGAATGTGACATCAGTTGGGGCAATCCCCAAACTCACCATATGATCAAACAGTCCAATGGCCCTTTCAGTTTCACCTTTTTTGAAATACCCATCCACCAATATACTATATGTGAAAACATTTGCTTTCAAATTCCTTTCAGTCATTTCAGAAAGTAACTCCAATGCGACATCCACATTCCCTTTTCTGCAGTTCCCCATAATCATAGTGTTATAGGAAACCACAGTTGGTTCAACCCCCTGATCAATCATTTTATCCCATATCCTGCAAGCATCATCTACCCTTCCCCCTTCACAGAACCAGGATATTAGATTATTATAAGTGAAAACATTGGCCATGCCATCCTTAACAGCCTCATCAAATAACATCATTGCCTCATCCGTCAATTGAGCTTGTAAGTACCCTCTAATAAGGGAATTTACGATATAGACAGTTGGTGGAATACCTGCGGATTTCATTTGCATGTATAACTCTTTAGCCTTCACCATGTTTCTATCAATACAGCAACCTTCTATGAGGACTGCATAGGTGACCTTGTTTGGAGCAACTCCATCTTCAACAATCTTATCAAACAGTGCCAAAGAGCTGCGGAGATTGCCCTGCTGATAGTAGCCCTTCATCAAGCTAGTAGCAACCACCACATTCATGGAATGTCCACTGTTAATCATCTCATCCTTCAGCCTTAATGCTTCCATCATATTCCTCTGCTTCACACAAGTACATATTACATGTGTAAATGTACCCTCAGAAGGAACCCAACCCCTCTCCTTCATCTCATTCAACAAGCCACATGCAACATTGCTCTCCAGTTTCATACAAGCGGCCCGAACTGCAGTGCAATAAACAGGAAGATCAAGCTTGATTCCACTAATCTTTGCATCCATAAAGTACTTTTGAGCCTCTTCCACCTTATCTTCTCTCAGAGCAGAGCACATCATCATGTACACAGTTGCACAATCATAAGTTTGTTTCTTTCTAACTATGTCCCTGAACAATCCCCTTGCTTCGTCAATCATATTTGACCTAATCAATGAGCTCAAGAAATTATTCAAAATACGGACATGTGGCGTTATGCCACGAGAAACCAATAAATAGAAACAATCTTCTGCATCTTTATAACGCCGTGCTTTAACATACCCATTCAACAAGTAATCAAAAACCCGCGGCTTCAGGCCAAAACCAAATCTTTCCGAACAGTTAATCAAGCGATCAACAAGTACAACACCGGAGGGGGCAGAATCACCGGACAAGTAGTTATTAAGCAAATTCCTAGCTGCACCGTGATGATCACGGGAACTTACCAGAATGTGAAGCAGCACGAAGAACGAATCCCCAATTTCTCGCACGAAACCGGGCTGTTTCTCAACCGACCTGAAGTACTCAAGAGCGGCCAAAGGGTCGTTTATATGAGATAAAAGGGTGTCGACAACATAGATTTGGCTTAATCGTGTGTTATCAGCAAATGGATTTTGAAAAGTTTGGATCTTGATTGAGTTTTGGGGTTCTGAAGCTGGGTTTGCTTCAACAGAATCAGAGCTCCGGACGGGTACACCGGCAATTTCCCCGATGGAGGAAGAAGAAGAAGATGCAGATGATAAACACTTGTATTGGCTGAACGAGAGTAGCAGTCTTGAATGAACTGAAGAAGACGACGAAGGAAAAGGAACCAAGGACTTCATCGTCGCTGTTAGTTTTCCTTCGGAGAAGACAGGCAGTGGGAAGTGGAAGAACCCCAAAGCCCTAATAAACCCTTGGCTACGTGTTTTCCTTATCTTTTTTCTGTTTTCTCCAGCCTGCCTTTTTTCTCTTTCAACTTTCCATCTCTAAAATCTGCACTTATATGATTGATTATTATTCAATAAAAGATGTATTTTTTTTTATTTCTTTCAGTAAGTTGATAAAAAATAAATAAACCACATTTGATTATTTGGCCAAAAATTCAAATTGCCTTTTGGGAACAATAGCTATACAGTCAGACTATGATGTATGGACACGAACTCGAATACAATATGAATGTAATGATACAAAAAAGTTGAAAATTACAATACGACAAGATACTAACACAATTATATGTAATATATGTTTTATTATATATTCTCACTTTCTCATAAAATTTAAATATTAAGATAAAACATAAAATAAGCATGTTTTATATTTACATTCTTAATCAAATGAACTTAAAACATATATATAATCAGTTTATTTTAAAAAACGTACGTAATGAAAATAAAATTAACCTTCAAATTTATCAAATCATCATGGCCATCTCTCAAACTTATCATAATTTAATCAAAAAATTCTTAATCTGCAAGGAGTGAATTAATTATTTTATTTTTTCTAAGCTCACAACTCTCTCTTTTATTTTTAAAGACAACCTAATTTTTTTGCAATTATAAAGAAAAAAAACTCAAAATGTGTCCATCACTATGTTATTTTTTTCTTTTTCCTTTTATATTGTTTGATACGTGAATGTTATGTCCCACACGTTCAATATTTGTCAAGGTATATTTATGTCCGATACAACACCAAATATTTTTTTAAAGCGTCCGTACATTATAACTATAATGGCTCTTCAATAACATCAAGTTTGAATCATTCAAAGTAAATTTGGGACTAGCCTAAATTACTAGTCCCGACCAAATTGATCAAACCAAGCAACACATGCTCTTATGAGTAATTGATTAGGTTTGAAATGAACTTTATTGGATATGGAGCTCACCATATTTAAATTTAGTTAAATTTGAGATTCATAGTATATTCTTTCATTTCATCTTTAGTTTGATCAGAGATTAAATTTAAATTCAGGTCAAAATATAACTTTACAATCGATATATTTAAACCATAAAATTTGATTATTTTTAAGATATGATTGTTTTACAATGTATTAAATAAATATTAATATATTAAAAATAAATTAAACGTGTTATATCTATTTTGTTTTAACATAAATGAATAATCAACTGAAAAACAAACCAATTGATTTCAGTTTTTAATTTAATGAGTATGAATAAATTAAAAAATAGGGGATAATAAAGATAATTTGAAAATTCCACCTAAAATAATAGGCCGATTCATATATCTATTTCGGGGACATTAAAGGAAATTAAAATTTAAGTCTAGGTTTTTATCAATCTCTTTGTTCTCACACTCACTCTCTCTCATCGTCACATTTCTGTGGAGGGGAAAGGAGCTGTCGTTTCTCAGGTGCGCAAAACCCTACCCCTGACCACATACATACGTACACACACTCAGTTCTCTGTTTATAATCCTTGCTAGATTGTTGACACTGGATTCATATTGGTGTTTGATTTTATGGATTGGCCTCTCCTTTTCAGTTTGTTCTTTTGCGGGTTTTCAGGTGTAATTGAAGTTTTAATTTTGCCTTGTAGTTCTAGTAAATCCAGATTATTGATGTATTAGATTTCCGTAAACCCGTTTTCGGTGATTTTGGTGGGTTGCGGATATGTTTCTGAATTCAGTTGTTCGGTGTAATTGTGTGTATTTGTGCGTGTCCGCCTAGATTTAGTTGTTGTGTAAGTTCTCTTGACATTGAGGTGGTTTAATGGTGGGTGTCGTTGAGGTGCTCCCCCTTCGGCCATTACCGCCGGGGAGACAATCACCTTTGAGCAATGATTGCATATAGTAGGAAACCAAATTAGCTTGAAAATCTTTAACCCGATTGCATGAACTGTACCTCTTTGTGTGTTTTTCTTCTTTTTTTTCTGGTCCACTACTTTTGAAATTGGTATTGGTTGTATGCTTCTGAGTTGGATATTTTGCTTGGTCATTACTTCAGAAGGGTTTGTTTGTAAATATTCTCACATGGTATTTTTTGCTAACTAGATTGGCAGATATTATTGATGTTTGTGTGAATTAGTGAAGTTGGAGCATGGAGAAAACTAAAGGGAAGAAACAGCTAGTGTTTTTGGATGTGTCGATTGATGGAGATCCTGTTGAAAGGATGATTTTTGAGGTATCTTATTATGTTCTAACTTTTATTTCTTTAAATTACAACTTTATTAAAAAATTTAACTTCATTTTAATCAGTGCACTGCATTCTTCACTAAATTGGATATTCTGGTCCGGTATGCTTTTTTGTTCTCCCTGCAATGCAGCTCTTCACTGATGTTGCTCCCAGGACTGCTGAAAATTTTCGCGCTCTTTGTACAGGTGGCTTTGCCCTTTATCTCTTTGCTACTTTTATTCTCACCCTACGGCTTTGTGGTTGCTTCTTTTCATTTTATTACTCCCAGTTTTATGTGGTCTGTCTAGGTTTCTTGAAGCCAGAGTTATATTGAAGTATGTAGTCCATTTTCCTTAAAACCCAGTGTTCAGTGAGCTTGTTGTTGTACAATGCTAATAAGTTTTCTCAAGAGATCTCAACTTGATTATTTGGTCTTGTTAGCTCTTATCCCTATTAGAGGAGGATATATGCCTAATTCCTAATCAGGCTAATCTCATGCATCCCATTCCTCAGGTGAAAAAGGTGTTAGTGCTAAAACTGGGAAGCCACTACACTACAAAGGAACATTTTTTCATCGTATTGAGAAAGGACATTTGGCTCAGGTATGTTGCTCACTTTCTCTTTTGAGTTGAGGAAACGTATGTCTCATACGATCAATTTGCTCAAGCACATGTGTTTGGTTGAAAATAAATGATAACTGGTCTTTATATATTAGTCAGCTATCTCGTTTATCCTGTGACAGGGCAGATGGTCATGACTGCTTTTCTTGTGATATAGTTTTAAGGTTGTTTTTACTAAATTGTTAAGTTCATAAGATTCACTGAAGCTTGCTGTGAAATTTGTTATGAATAAGTATTATATTTCTACTGATTTCTTATTAATGTCATTTAACTATTTTGCAGGGAGGGGATTTTCTTCGTCAAGATGGTATGTTACGATGTTGCTGGTATTATAATATACTCTTGTTCCGTTTTTCTGCTGTATAACTTGAACTTTATCTCTTACTTCGCAGGCAACTATGGAGAAAGTATATATGATGGGAAGTTTCCAGGTAACAGTCTGCTCTTACTTTGTTTCTCCTTTTAATGTATATCTTTAAAAAAATGTTTTCTTGTTTAGAACTGATAACTACCTATAGAAATCATGTGTGTCTGCAACCTCCAATTTTGAAATGTATATAGTGGTTAACAAAAAAACTTATGAACAAGGTAGACCCATTTATATGTTTCTTTATTTTTATTTCTTTTTGTCTTGAGAGCAAGTGGATTTCCTTTTCTATTGCCTGTGAAGGTTGTGGCTGACTTTGATCTTATTCTCGCTGCGTTGGAGCTTCAATCCAAATGATATTGGAACAATTGTTTTCTCTCACAATGGTAGGAAATCTAAATGTTTTGTCTGCCTTGTACATCCTTGGTTTTGCATTTTGTTCAACACTTTATGTTGCTTCATCCTTATATCATTCCTGGTGTTTTAATGTGTGATTGACAAAAGTTGCTAAACTACTTGAGAGTTGAGACCTAAAGAAATTTCCGTCAGTAGTTCAGCTGCTGTTTTTAGGATTTTCTTCTTGAAAGATCTGTTTTTTCTTGTTAGTTGCACAGGAGGCTGTGTTTACACTGTGGTATGCTACTGTTTTAAGAAATGTAAGACCAAATCATCACTGATGCACTGCGCTCTGCTACTGTTTATTAGTGGCAACAGGAGCTATGGAGATATTTTGCTTATTCTCTTTGATGCAGCAGAGTATAGGCATATTTCTTTGTGTTTCTTCTTTTTGGAGTTGATGGACTGTTTGGCATATGTGTCGTATGAATCGCTTCATGTGCTGGTATTGTCGAGGATTATTTATACCCTTTTCCAGTTTTCATAAAGAAATAGCTACTTAAAACTATTAATATCTTTCAGATGAATCTCCAAAACTGAAACATGATGGCCCTGGTTTATTATCTATGGCAATTGCTGACAGAGACGAGCGGGGCTCGCTGTTCAGCGTCACCTTTAAGGCTGATCGTCGTCTTGATAGGTTTCCTCTTCTGTTCTTTCTGCAAATTCAATTAACTTTTCGTGCTTGTCAGAGCATTAGTATTGAAATATCATGTATTTCTCCTATAACGCCTTTGATGCTAGTTGCTCAATTATCATTAACAACTGTCCACTTATCTAGATGATCCTGTCAAAAGTCCTTTTTCCTTGTTACTGTACTTTATAAAAGATATAAGATTCTGTGGATCTTCCTGTTTAGTTACATGTTCTAAGCTTGAAAATTACTGGATTTGTATTTCGCTGAGAACCTTGGCCTTTTAATGTCCAAATGAAGGCAGATGTTTCCGAATACCTTCTTGATGTTGCATATAGGATGAATTCAACCTCTTTGCGTTACTCATTTGACATGTATATCTGCTGGGTATAACCGAACTTGTTTTTCAGCCAGCTACTTAAGGAGACATTTTTTCTGTTTTTATTCTAGTTTGTTTGACATGTATATCTTTGCTCTTTGTGTTTCCCTTGATTGATTGTTGTTATCTGATCTACAGGAAATGTGTTGTCTTTGGTGAACTTGTCGATGGGCATGAAGTGTTGAAGAAGATTGAAAATGCTGGGGATGAAGAGGGGAAACCTTCTGTGACTGTGAAAATAATAAATTCTGGACAATTACATGATGGTAAGAAACAGTGCTGCTTCAAATTTATACACTTACATCAGATGAAAAATCTTTTCCTTTTGGGGAGTTATGGCAGTGGTGCTATATCAGGCTCTTGTATTGTTTTATGTTCATTTCTTTAATTCACTTTTCCTTTTTTAGAATTGGTGAATAATGGAGTTTGTTTTTGTAAGGGCCTTGCCATATTATTAATTGGGTTTTTATATGTTTTGTGTATTTCTTAGCCATTGATTCCTTTGTCTGTGCAGATAGAAAGAAGGTGAATAAGTTGAAAACGGGGGATTTCAGTGAAGAAAATAACAATGAAGCAAAACGAAAGGGAAAGCACAAGAAATCTTCAAAGAAGAGGAGGAAAAGAAGAAGATATCACACATCTGAATCGGATAGTTCATCGGGTGCTGATATGGAGTCTTCTGAATCTGATAGTGGTTCTGATTCATATGCTACCTCTTTAAGTGACACTAGCGCATCAAGTGTTGATAGACGCAAGAAAAGGAAGAGAGCTAAGAGGGATAGGCATGGGCATAGGAGAAGGAAGGATAGGCGACATGAAAGACGTCGTAGAAGGCGTGATAAAAAGATCAGACGTAAATTGAAAAGGTAGTAGCAGCGTCATTGTTCAGACCTACTTATTATTCTAGTTGATATTCTAGATGTTCTATTATGCCCCTTCAGATATTGATATTTATGTTTCCAAATAAATATATTATTTGATTTGTATGAGTTTCATAAAATGGTGTTCGCTAGAATTCTCTGATCATTTGAGTCCAAAACAATCATTAGTTTGCTCTTGATTGATGATATGTGGATGAATATTGATTTGAATCTGTATCTGTACTTTATTTGCTGCAATGACCTGCTGATATGCATATTGAAACAAGGCCATTTCAGATTGCTGGTTGCAACCTTTTAACTGTATGCCTGTCGCATTGTTTATGATGACGATTTTATATGATTTTTAACTTTGATCGTGTGGAAAACATTGTAGGGATAGTGCCTCAGATAGTGAGAGTGCTAGCAAAAGTGGAAGTAGTTCTGAGGAGAATGCTGCATTGGATGGGAAGCGCAAAGGCTCTGGCAAGATAGCTGTTATCCTTTGTTAGATCTTTTTCATTTGAGTAAATTGTCATTCTTATCATTATGCAATATCCCTGTAGGAGAGGCAGTTGACGTGTCTGAAAGGGAAGAGGGTGAGTTCCCGGCAGAAAATGGGGATCATCAAAGTAATGGTGTTGGACTAGAAATAGGATCTGATCAAAGAGCTGATAGACAACCTGATCTAGTAGAGGATCGTCGGAGCAAATCTAGGTTTGTTTCCTTTAAACTTCATCTTGCTTATGCTTATTCTCCACGATCTGGTCATTTATCTAAAGTCTAATGTTAGGAGTCAAAGCTTAAGTCCTAGAAGAGCCATGAGTAAGAGTACGAGCACTAGTCCTAGGAGGAGCACTCATAGAACTCCAGGAGTTGGTTCAAAACATAGCAGGAGCCGAAGTCCCAGTGTTAGCAGGAGGCCCCAGCAGATCTCTGACAGAAGCAGGAGTAACAGTCCTGTTAGAAGTAGAAGCAGGAGTCCAATAGGAAGTCCACCAAGGAGCAAGAAGGGAAGAAGTGGCAGCATGAGCCCCCCAGTAAGCTCTCCTCGACAAAGCCGTAGTAGAAGTGCCACAGTTTCTCCTCCCAGAAGAGTTGCACGGACTCCACCAAGAACCTCATCCAGGAGGTCATCATTGAGGTCGGCTAGTCGGAGTCCCGTGAGATCCTCTCGACGTAGTTTAAGCAGGAGCTCGGGTAAGCCCTCTCCTAGGAGCTTAAGCAGAAGCCCTAGAAGATCGTCACGCAGAAGTATGAGTAGAAGCTCTGGTAGGGCTCCACCTAGGAGAAGCCCTACCCAAAGTCCAGTCAGTCTACTCTGGGAGTCCTGTAAGTGCAGGCCGTAGGGCAAGGTCTCCTGCCACTGATCGTGGTAGAAGCTCATCAAGAAGTCGTTCTGCTGATGGATCGCCCAAACGCATTAGAAGAGGAAGGGGCTTTAGTGACCAGTACTCTTATGTCCGGCGTTACCGGAGTCGCTCTCCTGATCGTTCCCCTATAAGATCATATCATTACGGTGGTAGAAGTGAACGTGACCGGTAAGCATCAGCCATCCCCCTCATTGTCCATTCAAACGCATGTACACCCACAACTGGTGTTTTCTGATTTCCAGGACTTTTGTTCCTTTTGTTATTGTCTCTGCTTTTAACATGTAGATATTCAAGTTACAGAAGGTCTCCTAGGCGTTACAGGAGTCCACCTCGAGGACGAACTCCTCCCAGGTCCGTGATTGTTATGCATTATTAACTTTGCTTCAGTACTCGTGCATCACTTTCTTCTGTTTTTTGGCTTTTGCCACTTTTTGG
>NC_026150.1:17804073-17814538 GCF_000512975.1 Sesamum indicum
AGCTAAAGTTGACGTGAAATTCATTGGGTTGAGTTGGTTGATTTGTCAAAGCATCTTCTGTTTTCTTGTATGCTTTGCATAGTGGGAAATTATAATAGAGCCATCATGTGTGTTCACCTAGGATGAGGTTAATTGGTTCTGCTGGTTGAACCTCTATCACGTGCATGACCCCTAGGCTTCTTCTTAAGTACGTATATTTTGACGTAGGGTGGTCAGTACCACTTTTTTGCATACCTAATGGCATGGTATGTTTTTGTGCTGCCCCCATATTAGTTTCTAAACAAGGCTAATCTGAGCTCTGTTGCTTGAAGTTAATTAGGTAAGTTGGTCTCCAATTCTTCATAAACTAGGAGATCTCAACAATAGGCTGCTTATGCTTGCAATTTGACGTTTACCCTCTTTCAAGTTCCTGGTTAAACTTTTTGCAGATATAGGGGCAGGAGAAGCAGGACTCGTAGTCCTAGTGTGTCTCGCAGTCCAATACGCTATCGCAGCCATCGTTATAGCCGTAGCCGGAGCCCTATTCGTAGTCGATCTTCGGTTGAGAGGTATCGAGGTTCACCACATGGTGAAAGGCGAAAGTCTCCTCCTTCAACGAGCAGAAGCAGATCTAAATCGCGGTCTTCACGGGATTCACAATCCCCAAGGCATTCGGACAAAGGCAACTCAAGGTCATCATCTGGAAGTCCCCCACGGAAGACGGGTCTGGTCTCATATGGAGATGGCTCAGCCGATTCTGGCCGGGATTAATGACATGGCTGTGATGGTTGAGTCCATGGGCTTTGCAAGCTGGCTTAGGCCTTGCTTTCCTAAACTCTTTATATTATATTTTTCGCTCTTGTTAGGTTCAACTTTCTTAATGTGTAACAGTGCGTTTGAGGCATTAGTAGTTGTGATTGTTGAGTTTTATTAACCATGATATGTACTTGAATGTATATGTTCGTTAGAATGTTCAAGGCCTTTACATCTTTTCAAGGGTTTTATGCATGCAGATTTTCACTGTATTTTTTATAAATTCCTTTTAGCTTCTGAACATCCACTCAACTATCAAGATGTTTTGAACATGAGTCATTTGCTTGCGTTGGACTCATTAGAGTTACTGTTTATGCCAGTCAGCGTTGAGTGATATTTATGTGCAATTGGAGGTGCATGTACTAGATAATTTGTAATATAATTCTTCGCAGACGGCTGCTAGAGGATGTTTTTAGTTGGATTCAGTCGGTTGAACGGCCTCGGCCAAAACCCATCAGGAATCAACTTTGATTTTGGGAAAATTTTTATTCCATATCCAGTAAGATGAGTCAATTGATGGATTCGATCCTTCATTGTACATCTTATAAACATTTTTATGGTATTTAAAATATACATAATGTTGTGTGTAGTGTTTCTTAAATATTATATAAATATATTAAATATAATAGAAAATGCAATGTAGTATAAGGATTTTCTAGTTCTCAAGCCCAAGCGCCCAAGAATTCAAACCATCCAGCTGCTAAGGTTTCCGCTTGAGAAAAGGAAGGGGTCATCTTTTGTGTGATTCTTTTCTCACTTTTGTATTATATATTTGTACTACACCAATTAATGATTACATGTATTCTTTTTAAATATAATTAAATGAAATTATAATTTAAAAATAGAATTACATTTAATACTTAGGGATAATTATAGTCCTCTCCCTTGATGTTTGATGTAATTACACGTAGATTTCTGTAGTTTTAAAAATTACAGTTAGTATTCCTGATGTTTGTTTCCATCTAATAAATAAGTTTCTCTGTCAATCAAGATTCATTGAATTTTCTGATATTAACAAAAAAATTGAAAGAAAATTGATATTTACCCTCGTTTAATTGATTATTGACTTATTACAAGTCAAATAATTTTTTTCTGATTAAACAACCATTATAACGGTGAAAATATATCTCCTCAGATACATTAAGGCATGAAGGAGTATGAGGGTAATTTGATCATTAAAAGATTTATTGAACCTGCAATAAGTCAATAATAAGTCAATTAAGGGTTAATATATATTTTTTTCTTTTTTTTTTTGTTAATAGAATAAATTCGGTGAATTTTGACTAACGAATGAACTTATTTGTTAGATAAAAGCAAACTTCAGATACATTAGATATAATTTTTCAAATAAAAAAAAATTTACGTATAATTATAGCAAATTTGAAAAGGGAACAGTGGAATTATCCGTAATACTTATGTGTGATAATATGTTTTCCCCAATTTTTGTTGGCGACGCCAGGTTCCTAATTATTGGTCCGCCGGCTGACAATCCAATGAAATATGCCAAAGTTTCCCTTCTTGCAAAACATTGGAGTAATCGAACTGGCCCTCTCTAATCACAATAAAACCATGCAACTGACGTCTACCGAAACGTCAAGAAACATCCATGAAATCATGGCAAGTCGAGTTCGTGAAACAATCACTGAGTGCATCAAAGAATTAGCTCAGCCCTCAGCTGTCTCCAGTGAACATCAACACCGGGCCCTGGAAACCTTAGTCACCATCACCAAACTCAGCCCGCAAAACCGAAACCTGGTAGCACAAACCGATGCAGCCATTTCTTCACTTGTCGCCCTGTCCAAGACCCCCTCCCCTCCCACTGTCCAGACTCTTGCGCTTTCCGTGCTCTTCAACCTCTCCCTTAATACCAGCTTGAAGCACTCACTCGCTCAAATCGACACCATCCACCACCTCAATACTCTCATTCTCTCCCCAAACTCAACCGAATCCGGCAAACTCGCCGCTTCCTTGCTTTGCAGTTTAGCCATGCTCCACAAGAATAAGGCCAGATTTGGGGTCGCTGGCACTATTCAGGTCGAGATTCTTAGTGAAGATTCTGAGAAAGCCATGTTTGTCATGCTCAATTTTTTTTAAAGCCAAACTAATAAAATCCTGCTTACCCACTGATTCAGGTTCTAGTGAAGGCAATTTCGGGTCCCCGAAGTCCCGCCACCCACCACCTTCTCAGCTCTCTGGCGGAGCTAGTGCAATTTCATGGCAACTGCACTGTGGCAGTCCGAGCGGGAGCTGTGCCAATGCTATTGGCGGTGGCCGAGAGTAGCAACGAGGAGGATCTTTCCGGGACTTCGCTGACGATTCTTGGACTTCTTGCCAGGTTTGAAGAAGGGCTGAATGAGCTGAAGAGAACTGATAGGCTGGTAGCCCGAATGGTGGGGATCTTGAAAAAAGGGTGTATGCTGAGTAAGGAAGGGGCGTGCGAGATTCTTCTGAGGTTGTTCGATGAGAGTGAAGGGTGTTTAAGGGATGCTGTGAGACTGCCGGAGTTTTCGTCTGTGCTGGCGGATGTTTCTGTGAGGGGTTCGGGTCGGGCCCGGGAGAAGGCCGGTTTATTAATGAAGAAGATCATGGATGTTAACGTGTATTGAGTTGCATGCATATGGATCACAAAATGAGCCTTGGAAGATTACATGGAACAGTAGAGTGTTGGGAATTGAAATCAGTGTATTTTTGCAGAAAAATATATTTGCTATGTTTGTTTTTTTTTTCTAATTTTGTTCGAGACAAGTTAAAACATACCCAATATTTATCATTATTTAAAAACACCTTATTTAGGTGTTTTTAACTGTTTTAGCATAAATACACATATATACATAAATATATATAAAAAAGATATGATTTGACAATAAATAGTATTTTTTATCTCCCAAAACACAACATTAAACATATAATACTTATTTTAAATTATCTCCAAAAACAAATCCAAACATACATACTATTTCTAACACACACTTATTTATTTTTATTTTTCTCTTTTTATCTCCACAAAACACAAAAAATACTCAGAAAATGAATCCAAACATAATAGTTGTTTCTTGATCGTAACTATTTCTCCCTATATTCTATTACTTCTCTAACATGTAAATATATTTTTGCCCTAACAAATGCAAGAATGTGGTTGTCTCGTCACCACTACCTCAATCATCACTCATTTTCCTAGAGACAATATCCTTACATACCACAATTGCTAATGTTTATACAGGACAAAAATTCACATATTTTTACATGAATTGGATTGGTTCCGATTTGACCTACCCGAAACTTCATCCTTTGATTTGGGACGCACCACACGATCCAGAAAACTACTACATTGGTCATTATCCAATAAGAAAAGGAAGAAACAAAAATATATACATCAATCTAAAATTATAAATACTCCTCCTATATAATTAGGGTGAGTTAGACATACGAAAGTTCAAATTACAACCACTATAAAAAAATTTAATATTAGTGATAAAATGTCAAGTATATATATATATATATATACATACTAAGTGACAATAATTTTATTTTGTCACTCTATAGTTATTAGACAAATAAATTGTATAAAATTGTTACCAAATACAATTTTTAACATATCTATGGTAACAACTTAGTGACAATATAATATAAGGACAATTATTATTTGTTGCTACTAGGTCATCACAATAAATGAATCATTAATTATATTTAGTGACAATTTTAAGTACATTTTTTTGTCATTAATTCTTGCTACCAACACTTTTTGCAAAATTATAATTATTAAAATCATGAAATTCATTATTATGACAAAATAAATATTTTTGCCACTAAATATATATATAATTAGTGACAATATTAAAATTATCACTAAATTTTTTGGTGGCTAATCTTATTCTTTTGTGTAGTGAACACAATCGGATTTAAAGAAAAATAATTAACGGTTCTATGGTAAAAGTAAAACAAGAATAAGGCACCAAATTCAAATTCTAGGTCATTAGTGTTCAAAGTGGAGAATATTTCATTTTTAATGATGACCCTAACCCTAACCAAATTAGAGTACTTATATGTAATATACAATATTGAAATTAAGCTGATTGTAAACAAGAAAATCTCATTTAATATATATATATATATATAGAAGCCCCCTGACATGAAATGTACTAATATATATATATATATATATATGTTCTTTTGATCTTTTTATTCATTTTGGCCATTTCCTTTATTTGATGTATTAATAATATATTATTTATTATATTTAAATTTAAATACTTATTTAATACATTAATATTTTTAAATCAACAAACGTATTCAAAATAAACAAAAAAATAACACACCACTGTGAGAAGTAATTAATTATATAGCCACGCCCGTGATTATCCACTTGGCTACTTATGTGTTGTCAAGCACTTTTAATTACAGATATTGTCTGCTAAACACTAAGATTCTGCACTAATCAAGAGTGGGGTAGGCAACATTTGATCAAACTTTTGATTGATGAATGCTCATGATGATGCCACACAGTTTATTACATCACCCATGCAATATTTATTTCAGCTCTTATCAAATCGAAAGGTCAATATATATATATATATATATATATATATTTATGTTTGTCTGAGAATGTGTCTGTGTTGCCCTCTTAAATTTTATTTTAGATTTAAAAACCATTCAAAAATATCAAAAAGAGGGGGGATCGAGGGGGGATGTAGTAGAGACAAGATGAACATATTTTCCGGGGTCAAAAGAAAGACTACTTTATAAGTGGAGATTTTTCTTTTATGTTAACAAAAGAATATAGTTTTCTGAAAATTATATTTAATTGTTGATAAAAGACACTTTGGGAAAAAGTATGAATATGTGATCATGAATTTTAAGAATTTATATATGGAGAGTCAAAATTCTTTATGTTTTGTCTTCAACATATTCGAATAATTTTGTGTTTATAATTAATTAGTATACTCATACTTTGCACAATATTTAATTTTCAGCACATATATATATATGACAAGTATATTCTAATTTCTAATTATTCCAATATTATCATCATCTTCCTCAAATGAAACTTTTAATGAATGATATGAATGTGGCCATAAATATGGACCAAAACCTCAAAAACAGACAAAAATATTAATATTGCAGAAAGGCAATTGAGATGAAGGGAATACTACTTTTGAGTTGTGAAGCATATATAAGATTTTTTGACAAAAAGTCTGCAACAAAATGATGACTGCACAAAACCAAAAAACTCATGTGATTTTTATGTAATGTTGAGGACAAGTCATGAGAAATACCACTCTTATGAATTACTATTTTGGAATATTAGTTTACCATGTTTTCATCACTTGAAAAATAAAATTAAGTATAATCCTCGTTCTTGGTTTTGCAAGACTTATGGATGGTGTGTATATGCATACATATATGTATATACATGGAGTTAATTTATAGACTTTAATATAATTATTAAATGGCATTTGGACACTCTGAATAATTTTGTAAAATGGTCATTCACATTACTAAAATAATTCTTTTCGAAATTATTCGTCTATTTTAGAGTTATAAAAGTGTCTTCATCTCCCTTTATACACATGAAAGTATATATGACATATAGGGTCACGATGAAATCGAGAGTATGCGACTACTCTAATATCCTTTACATTATGCTTACAAATTAAGAGGATTTTAAGTGTAAATTTTTATAATTGAGGGGGTAAAACATAAATTAAAAGAACAGTAAAATGTAAGTCACCCTATTAAATAAGAGAAGTGAACATATAATAGCATGTTTATTGTTAAGAATGTAACAATAGCAGTAGAAATTATTCAGCCAAAACAACAGAGAAAAGTTTCTTTTTTTCTTCCATGTCTTTCTTTTGCCCGCAAAAAGAAGATAAAAGTAAAAAGACTTTGTTTGTTTGCATTTCATCATTGTCCGAACATTTATCTGTATCTTAACATAATACATAATTCAAATATTCTTTTTTATCTTACACTGATAAAAATACAAAAAATCAAATATATTAAAGCTACGCATATCTCCATCTTTCTCTTTTTATTTTCCAAAAGTGGAAAAGGTTATTTTAAGAATATAACCAAAGTTTCTTGTATTTGTTTATCTTATTTTAAATACTTGTATGTTGAGCTGACTCCTTTGGAAGACAATATTATTAAACAGAAAATGTATAGTCTATTTGAGCATAGACAGACAAATAGGAAAGGGAAGCGGAAAAGCCTATGCACTTTTGTGTTGTGTTTTGTTGATTCTTGAACTCTAGAAGGCTAGAACCCCAGCTCAAGGTTGGTACAGTACAGGAAACCTTAAACCCCACTTTATCTTTTTCACACCGCTGAATTCAACCTCTTTCTATTTTCAATTTAGATCTTTACTGTGTCTGCTACTTAATGCTGCTGCACATGTGCTGCTTCTTTCCGTCATCAAAATAATCTTTTGAGCTTCTGGGTTTCTGATAATCTCCATTTCTTGAAGTGAGAAAAGTCTATTATTGATTTGGTGTGTGAAAACGAAAATAATTGTTTCAAGTTTTGCTTCAATTGTTTTTCATGAAAATATTCTTGGGTTGAACGGTTGCAAGCGCGTCTCTTTTTCTACTTTGTGCACTTGAATTGATTCTCTGAGAATGTGCGTTGCAAAGTCAAGAGAGACATTATTCCTAGTTGGCTCATGTGTCATTCTTGAATTTCTTTGTTTCTTGATCTATGTGGATTCTATGTGGTCATAAAGTTTGTAACTTTTTTTCTTCTTCTCATTTCCTTTTTGTCTTTCTTGGTGTTTCATTTTCATGGATTCCCGTATCTTTCCGATTATCTTTTAGTAGGTAGTTTTAGGTAGTATGTTAATGGTGGATGTAGAGACCACCGCGTGCACACTTGTTTATGGATTTCATTTCACCCTTTCAAACTAATATAAATACAAGGGCCACTTCGATTTTTATTCATTGCAGGAGCTCTTTCTTCGATTGCCTGGAAGGAGATTCTTCTGCATTTAGTATTAAATAGAAGCAAGCTATGAGCTTCAATATCTCTGCCGGGGGTCGGTTAACTTCTTTCATCCTTCGGTTAATTACTGTATAATGTGTGATTATGTCTCAGCTACTGATAGTTACTTCAGTCATTCTTTATTGTCAACCAAAGAAATATGAGCAATAGGTTCTAAACCTTTATCTCTTAAATGTTTAAGGTAGCCAAACCTCAAGAACGATGTTTGAGTTTGGAAGGACTCATGTTGTCAGGCCGAAAGGAAGGCACCAGGCTACAATAGTCTGGCTACATGGCCTTGGCGATAAAGGCTCAAGGTATGGTAATTTCTGGTAATCGTAAAAAGAAAGAGAATTTGATATTTGTTCTTGTTTTGATGGGAAAGATCCAGATTAAAATGAGTTATAGTTATATTCATCCTTAAATGCATGAAAGTATCTTTTATTTGTTTCGTAGATGTGGTTAAGTGAGAAGTTTGTTTGCAAGGATTTGAATACTTTCATCTTTCCTTGAATAACTTCCTTCAGATGGTGGACCAACTTAATTATAGCATGTGAAGAATAGGTAAAGAATGCCAAGTTTTTGTCCTTGTCTTCTAGAATATTATCATTCGAATCAATCACAGGAGAAAATGGTTCCGTGCACTGAGTACTGTGTTATTCTTTGTCCTTTCTTGCATTCTTAATCTGATTTCACTCATCCAATCTGATTTCTATGGATGAGTGGTGGTATCAAGTCTATACCCAATGTGGAAGATGAAGAACAGGGGACCACTTCCTCACTAACCATGCTTTTCCCTTTTAAATCCCTAGAGCACTATATGTATTTATCTGTTTTTTTAAATCACAAGTTGCAAATAGTTGAGTTTCATTAAGGATTAGGCTGACATTTTGAATTTTCAATCTCTTAATTTGGCTTATTAATCTGTATCATTGTATTAAACAACTCTTCAATATGTTTTCAAAAAACTATGTAGATAAGTGCTTAGGTGGTACTAACGGATTCAAAATATAAATATGGTAGCTTAATGGGTAAGCTTCAACTTTTAAGTTGCAACTGTTTATGCTGTTATGTAGTCAACTTGATTATATTATTAAAAGATAATAATGGTGTTGACTTGTTACTTTATTAACTTATCTTCATTGCTTATGCATAGATCTCTTTTGCATGATTTAGACATAGATGCCAACCACCTGCATATCTTCGAGTTTTATAGTCATGGAAACTGTCTTATGTGCTTAAAGTTAAAGATCCAATACATACGTCTATTGGCTTGAGCCTTAATTGAGGGCTCCATGTAGTGTTCTACACTTTACGGTGGTTTAATTTTACTGTTGCCTCTGTAGCTGGTCGCAGCTCTTGGAAAGCCTTCCTCTTCAAAACGTAAGTTCTAGTATGATTTCCAGCCATTCTATAGCTCTCCTGTATAAATTACATCTTTATGGAAAAACACATTAAGCTAATTCCTTTCTTGTAATGTGGAAATGTTAAGTAGTTGTATTGTAATTGGAAATTTGATCATATCATTTTAAACTGAACACCATGCAGGTAAAATGGATTTGCCCAACTGCTCCTACTCGTCCAGTGTCTCTGTTTGGTGGATTTCCTTGCACTGCTTGTAAGATAACTTTTTGTAACCTATAATCGTAGTGTATACTTATGGCCACTGAGTTTTCTAAGCTGCGGCAAGCTGTACAAGCAATCGTTAATCAATACTAAACCACAGTTGTGGATTTCCCCTTATCTATTATTGGAAGTAACTCATTTTCTTTTTCACCTGCTATATCATCTTACTCCAACATTACAGGGTTTGATGCACAAGATATTACAGAGGATGCACCAGACGATTTAGAAGGATTGGATGCATCAGCAGCACATGTCGCAAATCTCTTGTCAACAGAGCCTGCTGATAGTAAGTTTCTTCTTCAGAGTGTCATACGTTTTCTTTAAAACAATTGCTTGTAAGGGAATTTGATAGATTGAATTTCCTTAAGAGATGGGTTAAATGAGGAGAAAGATGTTACAAGTGTACAGTATTCTACTCTTACTGGAAGAAGCGTGGGATCCGTTTGCTTGTCTGTATTCTCATGGCATAACTACTATGAATCGGAATTTTGATTTTCAGTTTTGCACTTGCTTATTTTATATATAAATTGATTAAATTGGGATTCAAAATTGCTTGGAAAGAAAATGTAATTTGTCAATTTATGCTCTATGTGCTTGAAATAAAAGCACAAATAGGCATAAGTTCATTGCAATTGATGTCTAGTTCATGATAAATAGACAATTCACAATAACTGGCTTAATTGTTGTCATCTCCTACTTCAGCAAATCTGTTTGACTTTCACAAAAATGCAAACAGAAGTAGATAGTGTTTCTTCTAATTTCAATTTTCTGTACAATAGATTATGTCTAGTTCTGCTTACTCAAATTAACTATTTTCTGAGCTTGATCTCTTTGAACTATATCATATTACATCAGATTTTATGTTTCTGACAAGCCACCAACTAATAGTGGAAAATTTACTGTTATCTATTAGTCAACGGATTTAGTAATATCTCCCTGATGTTATGCCAATTATCAAGTGGATGAAATGGGTTCCCATTAGTGTGGTGATCTTATGTCCTTTCTTGAGCTGAAATTTATGCTGCCCCCACCAAAAAAAAAAAAAAAAAAAAAAAAAAAAAAAAAAAAAAAA
>NC_026150.1:17814772-17823564 GCF_000512975.1 Sesamum indicum
CAAAAAAAAAAAAAAAAAAAAAAAGAAAGAAAGAAAGAAGACTCATATTTTGTGCAGCTGTCTATACTTAATATTTATGATTTTTGTTTTATCTCCACAGTCAAACTAGGTATTGGAGGTTTTAGTATGGGCGCGGCAACTGCTCTTTACTCAGCCACGTGCCACATTTTTGGCCAATACGGGAACAGAAACCCATACTTAGTTAACCTCAGCTCTGTTATTGGTCTTAGCGGCTGGCTTCCATGTTCTAAGTATGGCTCTATTCATACTGTGATCCACCCAAAGCATATACATAGCAATTGCCATGCTCTTCTTGGTAGCCACATATTATTTTACACTCAGTGGCTGATTTTTTTCTAGGACGTTAAGAAACCGGATGGAAGGATCAAATGAGACTGTAAGGCGTGCAGCATCATTGCCGATTTTGCTGTGTCATGGTTCTGGTATATACATTTATGTTTATCGAAATTTCATAAGTTACGCATCCAATTTTTTGTGCTGGGCTATGGCTTTCTGAGATTACCTAATTTTTCTCAAAAATTTCTTTTAGCCTCAATATTCTGAAGGGTCATCTGTATGATGAGTTTTGGATTTTACAAATACTTTAGGGCATGCATAGATATATCAATGCTGTTGAGTTGGAGTAATTAATGTTTTGCTCGTGTGCAAGAACCTGATTTTCCAACATTGAACCTGAGGCACAAAACCTTTACACCGGACTGGAAACTAAAACTATAACTAGAATTTCATAATGTGTTTTAAGTTCAAAGATTACAGAATAGCTTCTGTTCCAGGGGATGATGTGGTGGCTTATAAACATGGAGAAAAGTCGGCACGTGTTTTGAGCTCTGCTGGATTTCAAAATCTTACATTTAGACCATATGATGGGTATTTATACACCTGAACTTTATTTTACAGCAATATAATGTCTCATATAACACAGAGAACAGCTTCTTATTTTACTTGTACACGCAGGCTTGGTCATTATACCATTCCTGAAGAGATGGATGAAGTTTGTCGCTGGTTGACTGCAAGATTGGGGCTTCAGGGATCGTAAGTCAGACAAATCTTCGGGGCTACTTGGGGTATACATGAGAAGAACTTAAAACATAATAGTTATAACAAGTAGAAGTAGCTTAAATAGATGGAAATTTTGCGTACAATAACAGTATGTGCTCCCTTGTATTGTTGAAGGCTAACGAAGCTTAGTACATCAAGCATGTACCCTAAATCTTTCCCTTTCAAGTAGAGAAAACCTGTTGCTCTGATTTTATCAATGTTCCACCTCTCTTTATATATTTGAACCTGAGATGCAGTTTATTATACCTTCAACATTAAGGCTGTTCTATATTGATCTGTTGTCACTGTTGTTTATTGTGCTTTCTCCGGACACAATTTGAAGTCAGCTTCAGCATGGAATGAGATAAGTAGTTTGATCATTTTCATTGTTTGCTATCAAAGTAATTTGATCTGGAAGCTGTTATCTAAATTCGTTTGATTCAGAAAGTGGGTTTCATTTCATTACCTTTGATGTCTTTTAAGATATCAAAATTGCCAGACTATGTCATAATTTTAGACAGAAACTGAAGTTTATAACTTCTAATGACCAACAGTGACCATCTAATAAGAATGAAAAACTGCGCGCTTTTTTCATAGGGCTGTCAGCTAACAATGATAAAGACATGGAAAGGTCATTGACATCGATAGAATTTCAAACTAGTCAAGACATAATGTACTTCAAATTCTTTTACTGGAATAGGCCCGGATAAAACTATTGCTAGCTGCTAGTATCAATCAAACATATTCTTTTATTTCTTTTCTTCAACCAGGAGATAGATTGGAACCAACATGCTCTGGTATTCGTAACAGAAGGCTAAGAATCAAGATAAGAGATAGCCCTCTATTATCTTCAATGCCTCGGTGTTTGGACATCATCAGGTGAAAATTTTGAATAACTTGACCTTGTTGCTTCTTACAATCAGATGTGCAACATTCTTTACATGTAAAAGGATGAACAAAAGGGAGGCAGTTTGAGAAGGCATTGGAAGGATTTCACAGCTCTGCTCATGGCTTTTGTTCAATCTTTAAACATGACGTCTTGGTGACTGCAAATGTGCCTTAAGATGTCCCATGATTTTGTGCCCATTGTGATATATGTATGCCCGTGTATAACTCCGAGGTAGACATCTACTGGCAGATCATGACAAACACAGACAACAAGCATATCTGAAAACAAATTATGCAAATACTAAGTATCATGTCTTGAGCAGAGGCACCAGCTTGTGGATGGAGCAAAGGTAAACAACTGAGATAGAGAAATGTCATTCACTACAAGTGATTTGAATGTAAGACAAGGGTTTTACCTTCTCAGTTCTGGTCATTTGTTGTGACTACAACTTTGAGGATCATTTTTCTGCTCAGTTACGACACTTTTGGAATCAATGCATGGGGTAAGAGGTGGAAATGAAGGAACAGCTTTCAAGATGAACTTCCGACCAGTTCTCAGGCCATCAGATGAGCTTGAACTAAACTCATGTTGCTGGCCATGAGGAGGAGACACACGTTTCTTATTTGGGGAGCTTACCTTCACTGCATTCAATGGTGTAGGACTGTCCTTCAATATATCTGGTGTATCATCTTGCAAAGTGTTGGAGAAATCAGACTCAAGCTCAATCACTTGGAGAGGTTTATGGCCACTGAATTGAGCCATGGGAGTATTTGGTGAACCACGCCACCGAAGGGAGCTCACTGAAGAATAGGATTTATTTCCTGAAAAAGATCGAGATGCCCATTCCTTAGCACCTGGTAGACTAGAAAGATTCTCTATCTTCCCTGATTGGTCACTAACTGTTGAGTATTCATTCCCCATTTCTGCATTACCATAAAATAATCCTTGATCAGGAGAAACCAGATCCAGAACTCCTGGGGCATTTCCTGAGATCATGCCGTTATTCTCTGAATTTCTAGGAGACCCTGGAGACATCATATATGGTGCTACAAAAGTGAGACTAGATTCAGGTGACTGGAAGTATTTTCCAGAATGAAGCCATGCTTTCGGTGCATCCTGTCTGTGGCTTTATAATTGGAAAAGAGAAAAAAGGAAAAAAGAGTTAACACACACCAAAGAAGCCATTTAAGACAGCAAAAAGTAATTATTTATCATCATATGTTGAGTCCATGCAATCCAAGTACTTCCAAGTTAGAAATTAGTCTTACTCTGGGAACTGGACTGCTGGCGTCAGAGGAGTCAAGCTATGAGGATTGCAAAGCTCAGTATGATTATAACCATTTCCGGGTGCCATTATCTGTTCAGTAAATGAGCCTTCTCTTCTTTCACCAGTACCCTCTACACTCAAAACATCCTTAATCACGCCATATTCTGAAAAAGATGAAGAAATGATATCAGACAGAATGAGCGAATATACTAAATACTGGGTTGATCAAGTATCTGAAAAGCAGTGATCCCTTTTTTATCTCAATAAAGAAAATTATTCATCTCCATGCCACTTATACAGGTGCCCTAAGCAAAGTGGACAGACTAAGGAGCAGTTATGTGCTATGTAGCTGCTCGGTGTATACAACTCTTTCTACTGAGTGAGCAAGGCAAACCCCTTATTTTCTAAACAAATACATCAATCACAGTAAGCCCTAGCACAAAAATATACTACAAACCATCCAGATGATGTAGGCTTAAATGAAATATACATCCACTACTCTTAATTATAATAGAGATAGCCACAACATAGGTTGTATTGTTCAGAAGATCATGCAGTATGCGTAAGCAAAGGTAGCCAAGTATGATATAATTTGAGAAAAGCAACAAGTCAAGTTAAGATCCAATAGTAACTAATTTTGTCCCTATCTTTCCTCTATAAATTAACAGGTACAGTATGTTAGTCCAAAATCATACCTCCCTTTCGGCCATAGACATTTTTACATCCTTCGCATCGGCATCCATCTGAACAACCAACATTCGACTTCCCCAGGAGGAACAAACTCATTCAAGAAGAATAACTTGAAGAAAGTATAGCATAGCAATGTGAAACAATCACCTAATAATAAATGCACAAAAACACAACCACATACCTGATAGCACTCACAATACTTCTTGAGACACATGGACTTCTTGCAATTGCACCCTCTTTTGTGCCTTGCTGAGGATGGCGTGAATAGAGTTCCATCTTCCTGCAAAAAGTTGAACATTTTGAAATATTATTTGACATATTTGTTTCATGAATTTTCAAACAGTCTCATGTGATCAATACCCCACTACTGGTTGCTGCTGGCTCACTAATGTGCTGTACCACTTTAGGAGCGAATGCAAGGGGATTCCGCGATTCAATTTGTTGCCGTGTCTCAAGAACCGTATCCTCATATTCCGTTCTGTTATAGCACCCCTGACAAGCACAACTCTCCCCACAGTATATCCCGGCAGCAAAGCAATCACAGTAACTGCAGAAAAACAGATTACGAAAAGGGAAAACAATTGCTGCAAATCATAATTGATAAAGTCTTAGACCAATTTACAGCTTTAAGCATTGACTCTTTTTACAATTGCACCGTTTGCCGCCATCACCATCACTGGAGTCAGAAGATTTCTTCCTGGAAAATTGCAAACAATTTATTCTTATAAAGTATGGAAAACATAAAACTATAATTGTCAAGATAATTCATGGGCTTGCCTTTTCTTTTTGGGGCTGGACTTCAATTCCTCAGCACTGCCATCAGTTTCAGTATTGTTATACTTCCTCTTGTTACCTGGAGTTGATTGATCCTCCACTGGATCTAAGATGGAGTTGTCTGAAGGCTTAACAATATAAGAAGCAGCAGAATTAGCCGCCAGCGAGGCGAGGCTTTCACACCTATTTTCATCGGTGCTTGCTGAAACATTCTCTGGAGGAGAGAATACTGAAGAGCTAATTGAGTTATCAGATAGATGAGAATTGATTATAGGAACAGACTTCTTTCCCCGTATACTGAAGTTACCCCTCTGAGCTGATTTAACATGCACAACCGCAGTAGATCCAGCTTGTACAGCATTGACAATACTATTTAGGTGCAAACCAATACCTGAAGGCTTGGGAATCTTTATGGTAGAATTCATATTTCTAGGATACATGGGCTGGACTGTGTCCGCCTGTCCCCCATTGATGGGAGTTGATACTGGGGCCCCACTGTCAGGACTTTGAGCAGCCTGATTAGTTATTACCTTGTGAGCATTTTCAAACTGGAGACAACGTCTGCGTATGCCACGGAGTTGGAAAGCCTGATGTATTTCAAAAATATTTAAGAGAGGAAATTTCATAGAATAATTGGATACTGACTTACAATAAGCAAGTCAAGAGAAGGAAATGCAGTCCATGGAGTTCAGATGAAGCAAAAGTTCAGAAACAACTAATGCAACATGTAATTACAGGTTCAAAAATCACTTACATCAAATAAAGCACATTAAACAGAAGTCATTGCACAATAATCTTTTATTGAAAAACCTAGTGAATGGGGGTAAAAAGATGGTCAAAATGGTATATTGTTGTTAAAGGCTCATGGAGCACCATGGCTCAGAGTTGCCTAGAGCCAGGTCAGAGCAAGGTGCACCTTACTGAAGAAAGGCCTTTGATTAGGTTATATATTTATACCATTAATAGCAAATTAAATTACACATTTATGGATTTAATAGCATTGGACAAAACTAATACAAAAATAAAAAGAGAAAAAAATGTAAGGATCAAAAGGAAGAGAATTTGGCTCACACGAATTTCAGCAATTATGTAATTAAGTTCATCATTTATTTCAGAACTTCTGAGAACATAAAAACCATTTCATAGGCTTTTCATATAGCACATAATCCAAAGTTCCACACCTCAGGATCATTTTGGACTTTGTTCAAAACTGATTCTATCAACACTGCTCCAGTAGCCCCAACTGAATTTTCATGATCTTTCTCAATTTGCACTGATCCTGAGAGTAACTGCGAGGATTGATTCGAAGGACAAACCTGCTCCGCTTCTACATTCTGTAGTCCCAAATTATTAGGTAACAACAGCTACATGAATATGCACTTTTCACTACAGAAGAAATGGGGAAGTTGCTTCAGATTTTCACTGACCTCAGTCATGGAATCCTGCTCTGGGTTTGTAGAAGCATGGTCTCCAAACAACTTAGATTCAATCTTTGAACACTGATAAATTGAATTGCTACCTCCCTGCTTTATATCAGTTTCTACTGCACTCACATCAATTAATGTATCTTGCTGATGTACCTCTTTGATTTCCGTTGTTAAGGAAGGAGGTGCAACGGACATCCGTTGACTTGTTTCGTCGTGTTTTATTATTAATTCCTTTGAGCCTCTTACCGCATCTGGTGGTTGACCCATGTTTTCGGATTTTTCTATGGTAGAATCAGATGAAATATTCGGATCGACAGAATCCATGTTCTCAACATCAGTCAAGAACTGATCAGGACATCCCTGGGGACTTTCAATTTGATCATCCACAGAGCTATACGAGTCTTTCTCATTGCTAGTAATTAGCCTAGAGTTGAGCTGAGCAGCTAAATTTTCTGATGCATTGGTGGTAGTAACACTAATCTTGCGACCTTCATCCAGTCCAGATATTTTGGCAGCTGATAGACCTGGGAATTGCGCCCTGCTTAACATTTACATCATCAAAATTCACTGTTTAAATGTTTCAAGATGAAGATAATCAAGAAAGTAAACTTGTTTTCATCCAACATAAAAACAACTCCACACATGCAAAACCTTTTAAGGAAAGTTGGCTGGCTGTGGGGATTGAGTCGCGGTGATGTGAATACAAGAGGTGGAGAATTAAGCCCTGGGAAACCTTGTGTAACTGGTGGGGCCTTGACAGGCTGTATGGGAGAAAGGTTGCTAATATAACTAAAAACCGGAGAGTCCTGAAATCCAACAAAAGAACAAGTGAGAAACAAAAGCAAAAACATCATATCTCCAAGATAACAATTAAAATTCCTCATTCATCATTGGATTCTACATATTTTGTCCACAACAAGATAGAACCAGCAAATTTTCAGAATCACTGTGTCAATTCAAAAACGTGTTATACACAAGACCCGAAATCCAAAATCACCATCCTGCAAACAAAAGCTACATATACATCAATCCTGCATTTTCCCATATCTAAAACCCACAAAATCCAGCATATCCAAGTAAAAAATTCTCAGTAAAAAAGTAATCAGAGAAGGGAACAGCCGTACCCTAAATCCATACCCTACAGAAAAGATATCTCATTTTCCCAAGAACAAAGGACTCCTTTTCCTTACTTGAACAAAATTACCTAAAAATTAAACTAAGATCCACACTCGTTACCAATTTTAACGCAAAATTCACATAAAAACAAGCCACAGGAAAGGGGGAACAAAGGCAGAATGAAGTGTTAAAATCCCAGATAAACGCACATTACTATTAACAGATAAACAAAATACATATATATACATAATGAAAAAAGGAAAATCCAAAGAATGTGTGCATATACTTGAGCAGGAGCAGTTTCAGCAGCGGTAGTGGTGGTAGGCTTGCACGATTTAGGTGAGTCCATGTCCAAAAACCCTAATTCCAAGCCGGATATACAGTCTCCGCATTTCTTACTTCTCTCAATACAAGACTTCCCTCTTTTGGGGATAGTCTCTCTCTCTCTCTCTCTGCTCTCCTAGAGTCAATGTAAATGTCAATAAGATGATGAAATCAACATTTTCTTTTTAATTCTCAAGGAAAAAATTAGGATTTTGTTTTAATGTTATTGCGTCTGGAAAAAATTAAAATAAAAAAAGGATAAGAGGGAAATAGCCGGTTTTAAATTGAGGGTAGCTTGGGCGGGAAAACGTGTTTGCTGAGGTTAGGGCTCAAATAAAGGTTGGGCTAGGCCCATTAACAATGAAATGGGCTTATTCCATTTGAACAATTCTGTTGCTCCAACAACAAATGGGCTTGCCCATTTCTTTTTGGAGGGCAGTAAATGGGTGGGATCCAAATTCAGTCTACGGGCTATAAATGGGCCGGATCCAAATTCAGTCTAGGGCCGTGCATAGATATGTTCTCTTTCTCAGCCTAAAGAAGCTCCGTCTATTATAAGAAAACTTATTATCCTTCAATTACATGTTATATGATTGGTCATTTTTTCTAAATTATATTATAACTATACTGTATTTATTATATAATTAGTCTAAATTCAATTAAATCCTATATGGATTAAAAACTTCGATTTGTAATAGATACATAAAAACTGCAACAATGAATTACTTAAAGAGTAGTGAAAATTTTGACTGGAATCATTTCTGAGTAGCTGTACCAATTACTGCAACAGTGTTTGGATGTAGCTAAGTATTGATTTATTTATTTGTACCAGTAATTAATTCCACGTAATTTAGTCCATGTATATTACATTGTTATTGATGTACACAAATAGCCTCATATTACTCAGCCTTGCCTAACTGCATGGTGATGGTGGTGGCGGTGGCGGTGGCGGTGGTGGTGGTGCATGGAAATTGGAAGCATCTCCGAAAGGGAGGAATCGAATCAGTCCAGAGCCCCTTTCCTTTTTTGCTTTTCCACAGTTTGCTACAGCTCTCTTTACCACTCCCCAAGAAAAATGGTGGGTGTTACATACATACATATCTTAATTAGGGTTTTCATAATTACTATATATTATTTCATCTTTTATTCCTCCATTAATTCTTTTCTTTTTTTCTTTTTCTTTTCTTGGAGAATGGTGTCGTGGTGTGCTGTTGCCTTTACACCTAGATCTTGGAGAGGGGGGGGG
>NC_026150.1:17823574-17884218 GCF_000512975.1 Sesamum indicum
AGTGGGATTCAAACTTATGAGTATATATGTATGTATGAGGGGGGAAAACAAAAAAAGATGATTAGGGAAAAAGAAAAATGTGACAGCAAAAAAGGGATAGAGAGGGAAAAAGAAAAGAAAAGATGGTCAAATTGGACCTCGAAGACTACTACTGCTACTACAACAACTTCCAATTCTCTATCTTCCCAATCCCCTCCCCATCATCACCTTCCACTCACTATCTTTATCGAAACTCTACCATTTTTAGAACCCAACTCCCAATAATCCTCAATATTCCCCCTACTTACCTTTCATTATTAATTAGGAATACTTACATTCTTCTTCCCTAGAATTTAATTTGATTATATATAAATTTTGTAAAAATCTTAAAAATTATTCTAATGCTGTTGAGGTATGCTTCCATCTAATAATAAATTCATTCGTTAAGTAAAATTTATCGAATTTACTGAAATTAATAAAAAAATCAGAAAATAACTTTATTTTTGCCCTAAATTGACTTATTACTTATTTATTGGGGTCAAATAAATCTATTTATGACCAAGCTACACATATTCACATGTTAATGCATATGAGGAGGTATTTCGCACCTTTATAACGGTAATTTAGTCAGAAAAAAAAATTTATTTGATTTGCAATAAGTCAATCGAAAATAAATATCTATTTCCATCTAATTTTTTTGTTAATATCAACATATTCAGTGATATTTGACTAACAAAGAACCTATTTTTGTTAGATAAAAACAAACTTCAAGAATATTAGGTGAAAATTTTGAAACCATAAGAAAGTTTATATGTAAATTATACTCAATTTTTGGGGTGGAGAGTGTGTTGATTATTCCTATTAATTAACTAATAAACTTTTACTTTTTCTAATAATTTAGCCTACATATATATAAAAATCAATTAATTAATAGGGTTTGTTAGTGAGATGGAAAACAGAGAAATTGGAATCGATGATAAGGAACGTGGATCCTTCCTTGGGAGTTCGAGCCATGCAACTTAACTTCGTTTTCAGCTTCCCCCATACATATCTATACACAACCATTTTATTCAAATCTCATCTGACACACACGAGCGGACACCTGCGCTCCATCATCATTGCAAATAATAATAATAATAATAATAATAATAAATTTTGTTACATATATAAATTAATATACACAATATTAAATAAATAATTGATGAAATTGATCTTGATTGAAGCCATTTTTCCCTTTAAATAAATGGAACATTTCTTAAATTCCACATATACCCTTGGGCTTGGTCAGAAAATCTCCCAAAACCCCTTTTTCGTGAAAAATGACATGTTGTCGAAATGCATTTCCTAGTTCGAATTTTTTTCCTTCTTTTGTGTCATGTGTTCGACATAACCATCTTTGTGGCAGGCAAGCAGGCTCTTTTGACCCGACCCACTCAATATATACCACCCCCAAATTATAAATATAATTTAATATAAGTATTAACTAACAATGAGTTATATTAAGATTTTAATATTTAACTTGAATGATATAATATGATTTGGACCAATTAGAAATGTCACTACAGAAAGCAAAAGACAGTTAAGTTGTGTTAAAAAGCAGCTTAGCGCTTTAATTGTCAATAAATGACAAATTAGTGCTAAATTTAGGGATTAAAGGGGGGGGGGGGGGGGGGAACCCTGCCATAGTACAACTCAAGCTTTGTACGACACAAAGAATATTCAAAAGAAGAAATAAAGAAAAGGAATCACAATTTTCATCCATATAGTCACTGCATGCCGGACATCATTCAATTTCAAAGCCAGGGAGACACACACACACATATATATATATATATACCTAATTATTCTAACATAACAATAATATTAATGAAGGGGTGGGGTCCATATTTGCAAACATTTAAAAAATTAGCATACGTAGAATATTCAATGTGTTGACAAGAAATAATACTAAGTCTATATGCTTCTTACTTATCCACTAGTTTCTCAGGCATGTAACCATTCATGTTGTTTGCCAACTTGGCAACTGTTGCACTTTTCATGATGCATGGTAGTTTTCATCGTATCATATTTGATTGACACTAATTCCTTCAAAAAAATCGAAATAGAGCCTATACTCCTGTTGTTGCTTATTGAATATATACCGAGGATTGAATTACTAAATGATCGACATATCCTTCATTAAGGGTAGAAATAGGATTTTGCACTACTAAGTCAACTCGTCTCAAGATAAGGCAGGAAGAGAGAAATCCATGTGCATGATTTATGGCCCCTAGCGCGATCCAAGCGCCTAATTAACGACGAGCCGTCCGATTAAAGACTCAATGCCCATGATCATGACACATGACAACTCATTATAGTAAGTTCTACCTATATAAATATATAGAGTTCAGACCGGTAAAAGGTAATTGATATTCTATGAAACATAGCTATTCTTTATCACATATTTCGACCTATAATCTAATTTGAGCGTCGGAGTGTTTTTGTCGGGAACCAACCCAACTAGCTTGACGTGTTTTCTGATCCTCAAGAATTATATAAGATCAGGAGCGACCTGGTATGAACGTAATAGCAGATCTACACCACCAAATTCTAGTCCGATCATATACATACTTCATACTATTATATTTTAAAATAATAATTGCAGAAGTAATTATATTTAATTTATTAATGTGGTGTGGGGTAAGTAATTAGGAGAAGAAGGGCAATGTTGGAAGGGAAGCAAAGAATTTGTTGGACTGTGTTCATGCACTTCCCCCAACTCCAATATATCCTTAAAAGCAGCTGTACATAGATTGCTTTATCAAACTTGTCAATATTTCCCTTCTCTCAATATACATAATAATAATAATAATAATTATTATTATTATTACATCCAGCATCACCACCAGCATTTTTCTCTTTTGTCTTTAATTTAGTTCTTTCATGCGATTCCCTGGTTGAATTAAGTTAAGAATATAAAGCTCGAGTCTCGAGGCCCCCCTCCACCTGTATATAAACCTTCCCCGCTCACCACCAGTATTTCAGCCTATTTTCCTCCAACTTCACTACTCTATTTCATTGTTATAGCTACGTACTTAATAAGGGTAATATTTCAATTATTTATATATTATTTTATTAGAATGGAAGTCGGGGTTGGGGACACTTTGGAACAGCCCAACTCAACCAACTGATCGATGGTTGTTCAATTATTTATTTCGTTACTATGTGAAAAATTAATGTGAATTAATTTATTTTCTTTAATGATCAGGAGAACATGAGCAGGCCAGGAGATTGGAACTGCAGGTCGTGCCAGCACCTCAACTTTCAGAGGAGAGACTCCTGCCAGCGGTGCGGCGACCCCAGGCCGGGCGACAGAGGTGACTACGGGAGTTTCGGTGGAAGAGGGGGCTCGTCCTTCGGGTTCACCGGCCCGGACGTCAGGCCTGGGGACTGGTACTGCTCCGTAGGCAACTGCGGCGCCCACAACTTCCCGCTCCAGCTGTTTCAAGTGCGGCGCGCTCAAGGACGACGGGGCTAGCGGTGGTGGTGGTGGCTTTGATGGCGAGATTTCACGAGCTCGTGGCTTTGGGTTCGGCGGCGGAAGCCGCTCTGGATGGAAATCCGGCGACTGGATTTGCACCAGGTGAGAAACAGAGCAAGTTGATGGATTTTTATACGTGTGTTTTCAGTTGCATGTAAGAACAGTAAATAGAAGTTTCCATGTGTTGATAATAACAAGTGTAATTGGAAGCGCAGGTCGGGTTGCAACGAGCACAACTTCGCCAGCAGGATGGAGTGCTTCAGGTGCAATGCACCAAGGGAATCCAGTGGCAAATCTTCGTTTTGATCGATGCATCAAGATTCTCCATTTTTGGGTAATACGATCTTCATTAATCCTTGATTTTCACGACCACAGGATTGTCACGTATACATGATTGGTTGGGTTTTAGCTTTTCAGGTCTACGAATTATAAGCCATTGGATGAAGAGAGAATCAAAAGATTTGAAGACGACTGTCAGTCCAAGAGAAATGGATGATGAATGCTTTTCGCCTCCTATGACTACCTACTTCCATTTCCCTGTTTTCTTTTCTTTTCTTTTTTTTTTTTTTTTGATATTTTAATTTTGGTTTTGGAGTTTAGGAAGCAGTAGGTGAATTATGATCGCAAATTCATGTTACGTAGAGCTGAATCTTTCATTCGTGAGCTTTTGATTAGTACTGGTACCAGATATTTACTTTGTATTTCTTCTATGTTTGAGATCTAATTAATATCAATGTGTGTCTGAGCAATTTCTGTCCTAATTTTCGGCTAAACAGAGTTCAAATCTCAAGAATTTCCTTTTTTTTCTTTTTCTAATTTTCACGCACCCAAAAAACAACACCTACAGACTTGACATTTGAACACTAAAACTTTCATAAAGAAATCTTCTACTCAAATTATAGGGTTGTCGGATATTTAATAAATTGTGAAAAAAAATGTAGTACAATTATCATATATAATTTTTGCATGCAGTGTCATTACAAATGTCGTGATGGTTTGGTATTCTGCTTTATTTTGCGTGGGGAATACGTTGGATGTTAAAGTTGGTGCGATGTAAGAGGTTGGTGGAACACTACATTCCTAAAAATTGCCACCACTTCACGGAGACTATGTTGTAAGATTAAAGTTGAAAAGAAACAGCTGATGGCTGACCATCATCATTTTGCTTATCTTCTCACTTTGATTCCGCTGCTACCAAAGCACCTCAATTCACCTTTGCACCTTCCCACCTACAATACTAATTAATTACCTTTTATATTTACCATTTTAAGTCAATATTATGTAAAAGTAAAAAGTTAATATTTAATATCATATATAACTAACTGAACCCAATTAAATATTAATGATTAATTACACGCATAAATAATTCAATTTTAATGTGGCAAGACAGACCACATGAAAGCCCTTATCTTGCCCCCACCACCTTACATATAAATATTCCATCCTACTCCAATTATTACGATAAATTCACTATTTATTGATTTAACATTTTATTGTTCTGTATATTTGTCTCTTGAGTTAATCAAATTGTAAGAGAACTCAAACGAAATATTCTGACGTGTACTGTCAGTAAGAAACTGCTCCTTATCTGATTACTTCACCGATTTCTTAAATTTTATATTCGAACTGAAATAACATCGCATTATCATATTAAAACAAGAATACTGGGTTATGTATAATGTTGTTGTAATAACAAGAGAGGATAGTAGTAGTTAGCAAATAATGAAATGATAAGGTGACATTGGATTCCCATGCTTTTGAGGTATAACATCTTTTGAGCTCTTTTCATTGACCTCTTGAATGGGCATGCTTAAGCAGACACAGAGAGAGTGAGAGTGAGTGAACAAATATGTAAATAGTGGTCAAAAAGTAAGCACATAGTATACATTGATTGATTAATGTCTGCTACTACACTCCATTATCTAGCTTTTAAGGAGATTCTTGTCTCCCTTTAAGCAGGCTTTTTACATTACCTCATGTGGTTTTCTTCATACAATTAAATTCCAAAGTACCCTCCTACCCCTTAATTATTTCTTCATCACACACACACACCACAAAACCAGTTTTTGGCCCATGGTATAGCTTAGGGTGTATATATACTCCTACGATGCACTGAATTTAATGGGGGTGGTTTTAATATTATTCTTTCATCATGAATTCTCTGTTTGTGTCAAGTATTTGGATAGATGGATAAATTCGATTTTGAAAGAAAAAATTTCAAATGATTTTATATTATAAAATTTTTTATATTATTATATGTATATATATGCATGGATAGATTAAAATTTGAAGTTTGTCTCGATATTATACTTCAGCTCAATTAATGTGGACTTTTGCTCTAATACTTTATAACGGTAAATGACCAGAAACTTTTTTTCTTAATTTTGGCATAATTATAAATATTTCTTGTTGTTTGAAAAAATTATATATACCCCTTGATTTTTATAGTTGTCAAATAATTAGTTCAATCCATTAGTGTTTATTCACCTCGTCTAAATTTTTATAATTTTTTTCAATAAAAAGAAAAAGAAATACGCAAATTTGACATTTCTAAGCTTTCATTATTTTCCTAAGAATACAATATATATATATATATATGCAATTGAAAGCTCTCAATTTCATGAATCCGAATGATAAAAAGTGTTTGGAGGAAGAATTATGAAAATATGTGATTTAATTATGATGATTGCATTTGCATGCATTATCTGCCTGGGTTTTTGGTAACTACTGTGATAGTCAATGATTGCATCAACTCAGAAAGATTTTATCCAACAACTCTAAGTGCCAGAACAAAAAGACTGTTTTTTTTATTTTTTTTTCAGAGAGTATAAAGCAGAAATTTTAAATAAGTTAGTGGGGCAGGCTGACTTTTGGATAGGAATAATTATATTTATGCTCATGATTTATAGTTATTTATATAAATAATTCTTACAGTTTTAAAATTTTTACATAGGCAAATTAGAAATTTTACAACCGTCCATCCAAGCATCACACAAGTTATTCTTAGTTTTCTGGCTATCAGGATTATTTTCATAATAATACAAAAAATATGAATAATTTATATAAATAGATCATAAATTAGGAATGTAAATATAATTATTCTGATATTAGAATTATTCGTATAATTAAGCTGTTAATTGGGCCCAATATACGAAGTAGAAAAAGGCTTAAAGGTGTGTCACAACATACTCTAAAGTGTTTAGGGACCTCAAACTTCGTGACCATCTTTATTTTCTCTTTAATATGTGTGACCATAACATAACACATGAATTCAATATGTACAAATTTAGTCACACATATAAGATCTTTTATTTTTTTTTAATTTTAATAAATTGATTGTAACTATATTACAAATTTCAAATTTTAAAAAAATAATATATTAAAATATGTATTTATAAAACAATATACTTATTCATTGGCGGGATTTGAATCCCGTGACCTGACCTCATCTTCATGATTATAAGACCTCAATTTTGTCAACTAAATTAAATCTCGTCAATCCAACTAAATATTTTGTCAATTGTGTCCCTGGTAGGTTTGAGTAACATTTTGGGCCTGTTACCTGTGAGTGGGCTTGTTTAAGAAAGCTTTCTGATCGAGGCCTAAAGCCCACGTCTCTCTGCAAAATATGGAACTAGTTCATTAATGTTTGATTTTCTTTCTAAAACTCATTTTCCATATTTTAGAACATAAATTATGTATTTTCATTGTTCTCAAACATCTCCACCAATTGTTGTAAACACATCCTAATTATTACTATACGCTTCCAATTATTATACACTTATGTATATCTATATTTCACCATTACATTAATTAAAACAATATATAATAATTAATACAAGATTTTTTTTGATATGAAATTATTAACCACGTCATGAAAATTTATTCGACTTTACAGTAGTTAAAACAAATTTCAAACGACTTCATATTAAAAAAACTAAAAACATATATTAATATTTTAAAGTCTATAGTTCCAATTATGAAATTAAAAGTTTTAAATTTAAAAACATCAAAATAATATATTTGTAGAGATTTGAAATCCCTAACTCTAAATCTATCGGTCTAAATATAGCTTAAAATATTTCAATACATGAATACAAGATTAGAATTACTGCAGTACAACGTATAATTTCCAGGAAAGAAACACTCAATCACCAATGAATACGTACTACCCATATATATACTTGTACCCACAGAAAATTCTAATTCAAATCAGATATTGTCGAACTTGAACTAATTATATTGTAAGTGAAATACACTAATTGTATGATTGATATATAAATAAGAAAAATAACCAATCACATATTAAGCGTATCACATCTGCTCTGTGATTAATTCGATTCTGCCAAACTTAATTTGGATACACTTCATATCATACACAAAGAAACAATGACAAAAACAAGAAACAGCAGTAATTGCATGCCCACATTAATTGATTATGATCATATATATATATATGTATATGTATATGGTTTTGCAAACATTTTAAATAAGAAAACACATGTACTAGTTCATATATATATAAGTACGGATCAGCTTAACCACCAGATACATACATACATATAGCACTACTCAGACACTGATCTTCCTTAGCCACAGTTAACATTAACTATTCAGAAATTAAGGTTTGATAGTTTTCTGGAAAAGCGATGAAGATCATTGGTGCTGGCAAATTCATGTGGTACGTAGTAATAGTATCAGAAACGCTCCTGTAGATTAGGCTGCATTGGCTGCACTCGGAAGGCGAATGGCATCTGGGCTTCATAGTCTGCAACTCCCTGATGATCATAAACCCCCTGGCTCTCCATTACATTGTCATCCATAGGATCCAGATGCAGCTGCCGCTGTTATAACCATATGCATGCCATGCATCATATATAACTCATAAACTCAACTCAAAGCAAATCAACCTTAATTAATTGATCATCAAAACAACTTAGATCAGAGTTAGTTAACTATGTAATATATTGTTAATCGAAGAGGTTTAGTTTAAGACGTAATTACCAGCTTGAATTGGAGGTTCTGATTCTCCTCCTCTATCATTTCGTTCTGTAAACGTTTCCAAGAATCAATCATCAGCAAATGGAAATTAATTATTTACATATGTAGTTTTTAATTAAATAATTCAGTATGTATCTATGTATGTATATAGTAGCAGTGTTTAATTTGTTGTACATGTTTTCGCATCATTCGGACAAACTCCATCTGTCAAAAATGCAAGAAGAAGATTAGGAGATGTGTTACAAACATGCATACTGAGTGAGAGGAAGAGAGGTGAAGAGATTAACAAGAAATGTAGAGGACTCGGACCTGTTTGGCTTTGAGAGTTGAAACCCCATTCTCCAGGGCTTCCTCTAACACCATCAGCTCTTTGTAGTTCAAAGTCGAGATGTCTTCCCCCTTCAGGTGCCTAAAATTCACAAATATCGTCAAGAAAGTAATCAGACCAACAATTAATTAATAAATGACAAAAACCCTCTTCCTTAAAATTGGTAAAAAACAAAGAAAACTTTCAATTGAAGACAACCTGAGCTCAATCTGCATGCTGTCGTTCTCTTTCTTGATTCTGTTGATTTCGTTGTCCAAATGCTGTTTGTTTTTTTTGTTTGAATTGTTGAAAGGAGATCCAATTAACGGTAATATATTAGACCAAGAAACATGAGATGAACAAAGGGGGGATATTAAAAATGCAGATCTATATCTAGTAGGTAGCTAGGTTAAACTTCATCATATAACCATTGTAATCTTAGGACCGACAGGCCAAGAAGGAGCTCATCATTCATCAACACTCTTTTTGTACAAAAGAGGGCTCAGTCCCACAACTGGATCTATTCAGCTGCACATACACAAAAATTTTCCCTTTCTCGTGCTAAAGAAACTCAAGTCATACCCACAATTTTCTTTCATAAATTTTTGCAACCAAAGGAAAGAGAGAGAATAACATGTTCTTACCAGATCTGTCCATAGATGTAACATCTCATGCAGTTTTATGTGTTCTTATCATGGGGAAAAGTACTAAAATACATGGGAATGAGAGAAAAGGAAAGGGTCAAGGATAGATCTAGAGAGAGAGAACTGCGTACTATATACAGATCTTCACAAAATTCATGCTTTGAGCCATTTTTACACACTTTCAGCAAAAACCACCTTGGTTATTCCTAGTAACCAGTTAACAGTACGAGGAAATCTTCAAGACTTAGGGCTGAATGATATTCCACATAGACATGGAGATCAATCGTACCTCATGCTTGGCATCCCAGAGCCTCTTCCCAGACAACTTGTGGTACTGATCCAACATGTCAACTAACCTTTAATTAGTACAAAAGAGAGAAATCAATCAGAAAAACACCAAAGACTGTCATCATCAAATTCAAGAACCGGCAGAGGAAAACCTAGTTTAAGAAGGAATTAAGGGGAAAAAAGAGGGTAAATCTACAAAAACATGTAATAAAAGAAACAGTATACGTAGTAGAAGGGCTGCAAAATTCATGCATCTTCCCAGAACTAGCAAAGATGATGACAGAAACTTGAGCATCACAAAGAACACTGATCTCCTTCGCCTTCTTCATGATCCCATTTCTTCTCTTTGAGTAAGTAACCTGCCTGTTGCTAGAGTTCTCGATCCTCTTGATCTCAATCTTGCCTCTACCCATATTCTTGAACTGTTTTTCTGTTCTCACCCTTCACCTGCTTTCTTTTCAAGACAAACCCTTTGTTGAAAATTATATTGGATGGGCTTTTCCTTTGTAGGTTTGTGAGACAAGAAACTTTCGAAGGGCTCAGCAAAAGATGGTTTGTTAATGGAATTGTGGTCTATTGACAAAGCCAAGCCAACTGTTAAAATCTGTAGTCCTGGTTTTACATTTAACCGCAGTTGCATCTTCTTGTCCTTTGGTCTCATTACATCCTTGTAACTTGAGTTGAAACAATTCATGCCCAGTATTCAGTTTATGTGTGTAGGTAGTAGTAGGTTAATACACCAATCTTGAATTAGGGTTTTGGCTGCAGGGAGGGACAAATTAACCTAGGAATTTACAGTACAGGGAGAGGAGGATTACTTGCACGCTTAGCATGTTTCTTGAATTGAAATCTTAACCATCAAATCAAATCAAGATCAAACGTTGATGGTCAGAAAAGAATGGCTGGTTGATGGAATTTTGATGGGCAAAAAGATGAGATGGGACAGGGAAGTGTTTTCATGAGTCTCATCGACATAGTCTCTACACCGAACAAGAAATTGTGTAATGTTAGTAACAAACATTGAGTCAAAATGTCAACTCTGCATTGGGCTTTGGATATTCCTGGAAATGCTCAAGGATTTTAATGTTGCTTAAAACCCTCATATTTTTTCTTTCCTAGCTAAGTTGATTTTTTATCAACTTCATCGCTTCTTTTCTTTCACAAGAGAGATTACATATGTTATAGAATTTTGAGTTTTTTTTTTCCTTGGTCAAATAAATCAAAGTGGACACCTATGTTTGGAGCATGACTAATTAACATTCACCATGGTTTTACATATACAAAAAGTATTTGTCATTATTTTTAGTTGTAGTTAATATTTAATATCACTTGTATGAACAACAGCTAATAATTATTGCACAATCATAATTAATTAACATTCACCATAATTTTTAGCTTGTAAACATAATAATTAATCATAACAAAAAATCATATTTCTTCTGATATGTACACCCATTGAAGTTCAAATTCAAAACCTCCAATAAAAACTCTTGCATCCAAGTTGGTCCCAAAGGTAGGAATTTAAAACATTCAATGCTTCCAACGAGGAAATCAATTTTTTAAAAGTATTCATTATCATTGGGGAAGTAGAATTAAAACAAACACAGAATCGTAGAAGGCTGGAGCTCCTTAATAATTTTTCCCAATGTTATTCTCATATATTTTGTAGGGCCATCGATCATGTGGTATATAAAATAAAATTGAAATTGATGAATTGCTACTACAAAGATATCTATGAACCTAGTAACAGTAATGGTATATACTGTATTCTTGCATCTTGCACGTACGGGTATGTATTAAAATTACTAATTCTTGATGAAGATAGAATGTGTTTATATGAGAAAAATAGGTCTCATGTTTAATTTGTCTCGTATGTTAGGATTTTTTTTTTTTTTTTAAGTTTAATCTCATTTGTTACGATTTTCTCACATTAATAGAGACGTCACGGGACCATCAGTTCAAAACTAATGGTCCAATGACTTCTCCATTAATTATTGGACAGAAAAATCACGTAGAGATTGAAAATGAGAAAATTTATAATTTATGAAATGCAATGTAAAAAGAAATCGAACTAAATTGAAAGCAAACCTAATTTATTAGATTAAAAATAAGTTTTTCTCGAGGAAAATATTATCATTTCGTTTAAGGTAAAAGTGCTTATTGTACATTAAATGCAATACCATGTACAATGTTCACCTCTTTAGTTTATGTCCCCTCCCCTGCAACTAGTACTTGGGGACACTAGGAAAATAATAAATAAATGAACCGCAAGAAAAATAAGTGAAGGCAAAAATCGTGAAATCCACACAAAAGCAATCAGAAGCCAACTCCATTTCTTATGCTGCTATACATTTGATGATTATGAACAGTGTGGAAACACAACATGTAGCGTTGCATCTCTATTACGTGATATGAACAACCGATATCCCTTGTTGGAAATATTGAGATCATGTTTTTGTTACACGCCCACGAGTTTGAACCCCGACAGGACGGGCCGACTGAGTTCCACAATATGGAACTCATGCTCTCATCAATAACTCATAGACGTTGCTACTATTGTCGCCTGGTACACGTTTCAACATTTCAAAACTCTTGCGACTACCAAGAAAATCAATCCGCTTGAATTCTACATGACCACGTTTAGCTGTCTCCTTGCTGGAGTAAGCAGATCGGAGCCGGTCAGCATGCCTTGAGTCTGTGTGGATAGCAATTTCTATCTCCTCAGCTGACATATTCTCCTGAGAATGACGAAACCGAGATAGTAAGACATGATTAAGCTCGCCCTTTAATGGCCGCGGCAGGAGAATAAACCCACAAAGAAATTCATACCTGGTAAAACGCATAGATATAATCCAACACCTGCAAACAAGTAAAGCCTTTACTGCTGAAGAATGTTCTTGAACTGGGGCCCATCTCCGAAAATCGGTCAACTGGGAACATGATGGTGAGAAAATGCCCCTTGAATATTAACTCAGACTTCTCACTGCATTTCATGCCAAACGTGTAAAAGGGCTATCAGAAACAAGGAAGCTAGTCTTTAATAAAATTAATGCACAAAGGTGGAACATGAAAGGTATAACTTGTTTATTGTAATTCAACTACTGAAAAGCCTACAACATCGAGAACATAGCAAGATGGTAAAAACCTGCAATCGTGCTGTATGTATTCTCCAAATTCCTTTTCTAACTAAAGTCAAAATCTACAAGTATATCTGAATTGCCAGAAATCAAAAAATAAAGAATTCGGCCGACCTTTCTGTAAGAGGTCGAGATAAGTTCACAAATGAAGTTTCAGATTCCTTTCCATCTTCCTTTGCATCAAAGAAGACAGAAGTCTGGTCTTCATTTGCATATCCAACACTTGACGACTCTGTATAAATAGAAGCAGTCGAGGTTGGCTCAGATATTGACCAGCAAATGGAGTCCAAAAGGCTGCCTGGGGTTATTGGACGTATTGGAGTTTGGCATGTCTGTGATTATAGCCAATATTATATCAAAATCTCAGTCAGATCAGCCACAAGATGGATCTAGCGAAGATCAAAAGCTTAACACCATTCAAGTTTAAGCTAGAATAACCAGATATTGATGCAAGAACTTTTGCTTTTCTCATGTATAGACAACTAGCAGAAGGAAAACTTATAGCTGTGCATACAAGCCATTCTCAGTGCCCCGCCAGTATATGAGCAAATACAACAGCAATACGACAGCTTACTGCTAAGATTCCAAATTCGGTTATGTGGGCTCATTTTATCTTTTTGTAGTACATTAATAAGAAGTCAAGAAGCAAAATTCAGGTCTGGTATGAACAACGTTCACCTGCATTCGACGGTTTCGGCGCTTTCTGACACCATCTTTAGCCAGGTTCACCCTCATTTGCCTTTCTTCATGACCGACTTTAATTACAGAACTAGGTACATTTCCAGAACTAGTAACTGCAGTAGGTTCCTGAAAAAATTCAAAGTGAAGGGCTCCACAAATAAGAAGCAGAGAGGACTAACTGATAGAAATTTCTCAAGAAAACTCATATTACACAAGAGAGAAACATGGAATACAGTAAACACTACGAGGTTAGAAATTAAAGTCTCTTTGTATAAAGACCAACTCCAACTATATGTATCCATTACTTGCTTAATTTTTAGGCTTTCCCAACAACAAAAAGCTATGAACAAAAAGGGCCTTTTGGACTAGCAATCTCGCCCCAACTCCCAACTTCACAGGCAGTAAAGAGACATCTCTAAGGCTTCACTACTCTCCATCAGAGGAAGTTCAATCATTTTTTCCTGGTAGTGAATGCTTAATATTTAGAGTTATGGAATGTAAATGTACTGAGTGTCAGAAAGACAGAGGAGACAGGGCAAGATATAAATATTGAAAGAGCTGTATACCTCCTTGGAAATACCATGCTGGAAAGTCTCAAGCATTGCTCCAGTAAACCTTGCCAAATCAGGGGATAAGTGGACAAGTCTTTGTAGGAATTTTTCTTTTGCAGACTTCAGAACCCATAGTGGCTGAGAAAAGAAAGGAGTTACTTCAATGAAAATTGAAGGGGCCAAAAATATTGTAGAGACATCATTAAGACAAGATAATATCTTTCATGGGGTACGTTCCTGAGTATATCAGGAGTACGAGAACTGTCAGAACAGAATCCCAACTGGTACATTAAAAAAAAAATAAAAATGTGCTCATGTGCTTGTTTATCGGAATATAAGTCATTTAAGCAGCATGACAAATGGCATGGAGCACTTAAAAAAATGAAGCAACATGACAAATGGCATCAAGCACTTACTGTGACAAGATTACTTGAATCCCCTAGATATTTCCATACAGAAGGTCCTTCACACACTACATGAGTAGCATGGCAGCCAACAAACCACTGATCCAGTAAGCTAGCACCTTCAGCAGAGAGAGCCTCAGCAACCTAGAAACAGATATATTTGACAGAATTGTATCAGACCAACTTGAATTCTATGCAACTTTAATGCATAAGTTGGAGTTTTATAGTGATATAACAATCTAAAATTTTCTTGACCAAAGACAATCAATGGATTCTCAGATGAACTCTGATAAGTAAATACTTAATGCCCTTTTAGAAACATACAATCCTCATAAAGATCTCAATCAACTGCATAAATTACAAAGTGTCAAAGCCTCAAAGAAAATTTGGCCTACCTTACTGCGAAGTTCAATAGGGACATCTACGTCAACATAAAAGGAGTGGCCAGACAAGGATGAAACCACAGTTTGTCTTTTAGCCTCCCTTTCTGAAAACTGCAAGCGAGGTGTTTCAATCATCCCAGCTTGTTTGTTATGCATAAGCAAACCAACAGGAAGACAAGAATTCTCAGCACCAGAGTTCTGATCCACCCTCTTCAAGTCTTCATTTGGGATACCATTATCACCATTGTTATTAACGTTGTAGAGCATTTCATTCAATCTAACTGAAATAAACCCAATGAGTACTGCCCTGTGTTACTTGAATAAAAAATGCATCAAGAAAGCATGTTGCAGCTGTCAGTTTCATGCTAACAGTTGCTATACAAAATAAGCTATTATTAGGTCATCTTTAACTCTCTAGAAGTGGCAGGGCAGAGCAATAGCACAAAGCTGCAAATTAAAGCTTGAGAGTGGTTTTAATATGCTTGCAAACCCGATAAATATTTTCCAAATTCACTTACGGGAATGAAGAGTCCCACTCAATGATCAGTAATGACTACTTTAAGTCAGAACTGTGACCTTTGGCATGACAGATTTCTCTAAGCAACTGGATATGAGCATGAGTTGTTATATCAAAATATTCACATGCATAGCTTTGGTTCAATTACTATTAAAGTCTTACTGAAATTTTCACTAGCCAGTATCGCTTAATGCCAGTGTACGGTCATGCATTGGAACAGAACCCCCAATATTTTGGCTGATTCTGATAGAAATAGGATTACAAACCAACTGGAAACTATAGGATTAAGGTCGAGTAGTGCAGGAACCTTTCCACTGTGTCCACAGGTAAATAAAAAACAAGGAAATATGTATTACCATTCCTTCTGACGCTATCGACAAACCAGCCAATTGTTACCAGGAACAAACCATTGGCCTCCCCATGTTTCAGGGCATGCTCAAATTTACGTCCATGGAAGCTGTAATAAGTGTTAAGTAACTCAACTATGCTTTTGCTTAGTAAGCCACATCTAAATAGTTAAATGTATTTACAACTTCATTCATGCAGTCTGAAGTAAACTAACATTGGTGTTATATCTATAGAGTACTTGATTGGGATCCACCAAACCATACTCTTGTTTTTAACATATTAGTGATAAAATCATATTATTATTGATGATAAAGATAAGATTTTTACCTAGTAAGATAATTTAATGATGCCACATCAGTGAGCCTAATTAACATCAAATGTAACATTTATGCTAAATATGCACAAAGGAAGGATATCTGAACCACCAAGTGAGTGCAATGAGGATGGAGATGAGGACTATATTGACCTCCCAACCTCTCTGTTGCTTCCTTCACCTGTTTCCTTGTTTCTACAAAATCAATACAAAAGCAGAAGATAAATCCGACACTGTTGCTAGCACAGTACTAAAGCACAAAAAGCAAATAGCATCCCCATAGACAACCACATCCAGTAAATAACATCTTTCCTATACACTCTCTTTGCGAGACATGAGCCTTACAATGGGGAAGGATACAAGTTCATATAAGAGTTCATTTACTAGTATACACATTATATCTAAAGGTTGACTACTTTTAGTCTTTTATCTTTCTAGTTGAAGCTTGGAACAGATCCCATTACCTGTACAATTTGCCAGAGACGACTTCTTACATGATATCATAATTTCATTAAGTCCATATTTCCAGTTTAAGATCTTAGACTAGTATATATTTTATTCTAGAATCAATTACCAAACAAATTAAAGTAGGAACAATTATTTACAGAAGGATTTTGACAACAGCAAGAGTAGACAAACAAGTAGACCAGAATTGATTCATTAGCCCAAAGAATTTCACACTGTCAAAATTATTCAAAAGACAAAGTGAAAACCATAGAAATAATATTGCACTGTCATACCATCATGGACCATATTATTCGTCATAACAATCATCCATCTAAGGCACATGCTCCTGAACTACTGCTAGCACCACCAATAGATAAAATCCATAATGAAACACAACACACATGTAAAAGTCAGAATTTAAACCAATAATTAATACCAATAAAAATTTGTACCTTTAGATAGCCCAGTTACGCAAATGACAAGGCCAGAAAACGGTCCGGTGGACTTAACAACTTTAACCGGAGAATCAGAAACTGCCGAGACAGAGGAGGCAGGAGAAAAGGGCTCCAAGGAAAATGATGAGATGCCCCTGAATGAGGAAGAAAAATCAAGAAATAGCCTTGAACACCCCTTGCCGGTTATCACCTCCACTCCCCCTCCTCCTCCTCCTCCAACACCACTACCCATTTTTTCGATCAATTTAATCAACTACGGTAATAGAAATCGAACTAGTTGAGAATTAATGCGGTATTCATGGAAAGAAACAAAGTGGGATTTTCCAGAGAGTGGATGGCGAAGTTCTTGAAAGGTTTGAATATGTAAAAGAATATACTACTACTACTACTACCACTAATTTGAACATTCCTAGTATAGTAGCACAAATGGAGGTGTTATCTTGCTTTCCTTCTTCTTTCTAGAAGAAAAAGTGGGTCAATTCGTCGTCTCTGGCAGAGAGAACACGCGAAATTTGAAAAATTCTTCAAAAATCCAATCTTTTTCACAAACTCAGAAAAAGGCAAGGAACGATGCGAAAGAAAGCACAAATCTTTACTTTAGGACAATTCAGGAATGATGGGCAGGGGCCATATGAAGCGAAAGAAAGTCTGGAGAAGAATCTAAGCAGAAACTTTTGTTGAATTGCGTTTATATTCTCTGCTTTTCTTTTGGTCTTTTGCTTTATTGAGGGATTCAGAAAAGTGGGTGTTGGCGTGATTCATCATAATCACTTTATTTCCTCTTTCTCTCTCTAAAACTTGCAGAGCGGAAGGCCGACGACGCCATGGCCGCTCAGCTGCATTACCCCTTTGCCATTATTTTTGAACTGTTTCTTTAAACGGACACTTGCTCTTCCCAAATTACTTTTATACCCTCTCTCTCTCTTGTTTTTTAAATATCGCTACTCCCACTCATATTTTTATTTGTTCAAGATGTGATTCAATACCAAATTTTCCATTAACATAAGTTTTCTTGTTTGTGCAAAAAACCAATTAAATATGGGAAGAGTTTAATTTTTGGCCAAGTGAATCGTAATTAGTTGATTCCTCTGGATTGCAAACAATTCAATTTTGTCAATTTCTAAATCTTACCATATATTTCTTTTTTTCCAATCCTGAAAGATTGATTATGTGCCATATTTACCGGCCAAGTTCCTTATAATTGTGCTATGTGTACCAACCAAATTTCTTTTAGCTAACTTATTGGCCCCAAAAATCAAGGTTGATAAGAATTTTATTATCACTAAAAATCAAGATAAATGAAAATAAAAATATAGGTCATAATGTATGTTTAGCCTCATCAAACACCTCGACAGTAATTTGAATCTACTCTACTAGTATGCATTTTCATCTACACACTTCTTGTATTTCAAAATTATACCATATAAATCGATAAGACACATGTCACAAAGCGTCGCAAAAGAAAACTCTAATAATTGTTGACTTTGTTTATTATATTTTTTTAAAAAAAGAGGGGGGAGGGGGGGGTTATGTTATACATATGAAGATTGTGTGTAATTTTAATGCTCTTGCTCCCATGAAACCTTCTAGTACCTCTACCTATTGAAACTCGAAATTTCTCACATTTAAGTGTTTCTTGATTATCACTCCCAAATCTTGGAGCCAAACAAGGACCATGCTGCTCGCACTCACAATTGGTGGTCCAAACCCTCATTTCATATTTATTATTATTATTGGGCTTTGGGCTTTTCCATTCATCACTCAACTTTCTTTCTCTAGCGGGGGGGAAAAAGAGTGGTGATGTGCATTCATTCCGCACTAGTAATTTCAAACTACGTGCAAGAGCAAATAAAGACCTCAACAGTATTTTCAACTGAAGGGGGTGTCCAAATTTATGACGACTTCATTGAAAATGTGACAGCTATGCTTGTGAGGTAGTTATTAAGTATGGCTTTGTCCATCCAATGTGATAAGGCGTCCCAATCAATTTGGTAAATTTCTACGTCAAATCAAGTACATCACTTCTGATTCTTGAAATTATAGTCTAATCTAATTAATGAGGTAGCTTGAAGATGAGAAAGCATTGAGTTATAGTTTTTTAGTTAGGTTTCTTTTAAAATACTTTTATCGGTCTTTTTCTAAGCCTTCTTTTTTTTCTATTAAATGTAGAGAGTCAACGAGGATAGTTTACTCTTGAAAGATCGATTGCCATAGAGTTAGCGCTCGTCGGTATTTATCGATGATTTTGGAGAGAGTGCTGAATAGGTGAAGCCGTCGTCTCAACTACGAAGATCCCACCTAGGCCACCAATCTGCATCATATATGCAAGATAATCATCAGTCAATTGACCAATTTAGTTAATTTTTGGTTCAAACTAATAGTATAGTTAATAGTTGGCAGGTGGGTGGTCTGTGCTCAACCATCTGGATTCCAGTTATATACTACAAACACAGAAATAAATATGACAAATGGAAATGAAAAATGCAAGTCAATGGGCAATGATGCAAGCAGCAGCAGCAATTGGTAAACTAATTCAGGTATGGATGAGGTTGTATGTGCTTGTGTTAGTGGCGCACCATTATGTGTGGTATTCCTTGCCCAACCTCCACCAGTGGATTTCAGCATTATTGGATACTGGAATCTAAAAGGTACAACACTTTGCGCAACAAGTATGAGGTACATTTGAATAAAAGTGAAATGCTCAAGATAACAGAGTTTACTCTCAGCCATTAGTGGAGGAAGCAAACATCAATTCACCTGCCAAATTCCAAGAAAGAATTTTAGGTTAGAAAGGGAAAAGGCACTGAAAAAGCAGAGCTATGAGAATGAAGTTACCATCACTCCACTGGGAGTCACCAGTTTTCTGGTAGCAAGTGTGAATATTTCGTGTTTCTCAATGTCAGGATGGTGAAATGTGGTTCAGACAGGATAGATCAAGCAAATTTCCATTACACTTGCACATTTTAGTAGTACAGAGATTATGGAAAAGGTGACTGGACTTAACAGGAAGTCGACATTCTTGTAGGTTGAATAAAGAAACAAAAGGTAAGTTAAAACAACTGAATCACCAATACAATCCAAACAGCAAGACTATTACATAACAGCTCAAATACAGCAAGTGCTTATCCTAAAAGAATGTATCTAGTTGATTGAAATGGAATCACATGTAAATGTTACACTGTGGCAGAGGAAAGAAAAAAACAAAGAAAAAGACACAGGTTGAAACGTATTGTTGGTCCACGTACACTCGTCTCAAGAGCACTCCCAATGTTAGAATACACATGCTCACGCCCTTGTCCAAAACCAACAGAAGAAATTGTATCAGCGAATACACCACCTTGTTTTGCACTTCTTGAACTTGAGGTGACTGTGAAGCATTCAGTACCAAAGGTAGAAAAAATCAGACAGCAACAGTTGGCCCCAGGATACGAAGAAAATGGATTTACCCTTGTGCCTCTTTGCCAGTTATTGCTGTTTCTTTGAGCTGGAAATCTTTCCACTAACATCAGACTTTAATTTGCAGCCAAATGAGAGAAATTTCCGGACCAGATCATCTATCTCTTCCTCCTTTTTCTCATATACAACAAAAGATATAAAGGCCAAGGGTACTCCTGCTAAGTCCAAAGAAAATAGCAAAATGGAAACAGACATGAGATCTAGAGCTTCAAAGTTTAATAGGCATGATACACATGCAAGGTGTAACATATAGCAGATTAATACGCAACAAAACCATCAAATGAGAATTTTTCAGCTCTGAACTACACACACATGGTTGCACATGCATGTCCAAGTCATACACAACATACAAGCACACGGCACATACCTATCACAAAAGCATTATGTAATGAAACTGCTCCAAGGATACTGAGGAACAATAAAGAGAGAACACCCTGTTTCATGAGCAAAGAAATGCAGAAACTATTAGTTAACAAGACATTCACAGACAGGAGATGCAATTTGATAAGAGATTCATAGTCAAAGACAATTAAGAAAAATTACTAACTACCGCCCTTATTCTTTTCTCGTCTTGATCTTCTGTCAGTGATTGGGATCATTACTAAATTCTCCTTGTTGACTTACAAGCAATTTATAGAACACAGGAATGGGTTTTACATGGGCATCATCTGGTGCTGTTTTGGGGTAGTGTTCAATAGGCAACCCAAACACACAAGATGGACGCCACAACTCCAGGAATGGCAATAAAATTATTATTTTTAACTTTAGAACGCAATACTCAAGGCAATGTAGTTTCACTGTTCAACCAATAACTTCTTTTACTTGGAAACTCAACTTTAGGAAAATGGAGTTTGTCGTGTGGAAAATGTTCTCCAAAGTTACTTCATGTATGAACCCTAGTTCTGGGACGTCAAATGAAAATAGATCTTGGTGGCAGTGATGTGCTAATCATGACTGCTGGGAAGAGTGTGAGGAAATATACAATATTTGATTGGACTGATTCTGACCTCAGACTGCAAGAAGACGATAAAGCTGATTTAAAGAGATTGTTCTTGAAAATAGAGCAGTTTTACAAAAACTAATATTAGCATTAATCTAGTCATGAATTTCTTAAACTGAATTTACAGCAAGACTCCAACAAATTACCTTGAGGAAAAGCATAAAGTCATTTCCATTGCAAAGGGATTTTAACTCACTAACAACAGAATTCCACCAGGAAGCCACTGACAGAGCGAAATGGTGAGATGCAGCTTCTGAGACATGAAATCTTGACTCAGGAATTTTTGCAATTTTATATCCCAATCTGCACCAATACATAAATATAAGTGATCATTTGTAATACAGCTTCTGTGCTGAGCTCCACTAAGTTTATGAAATTTTAAATGACTTTTCCACATTCCATGCAGCAGGTGTGCAACTTATGAACAGCATTATACTATATATGTGGTGCCAGCAGACAAAATATAGCACAAGAATATTAGTGTATAAAGAAAACATATGAAAACAGCGAAGGTTGGCATCTTTACATTTTCTGGGGTAGTTTGCCGTGGATGAGAAGGAGGACCAATGCCATTAGTAGACGATTGGAAACTGCAGTAACTACAGTACACCCAGTTGCTATGAAACTGAAGTAAACCACAGCCAAGATCAACAAGACAGTGAGTGTCTGCTTTTTATTCCTCCAGAGTAGTGTGTCAGCAACTACAAGTATCATCGTCATTGATTAGAAGTTATGAAACGCAATCCAAGTTTCAAAGTCAAATAGTCATGTCAGGCTGTTGATTACATTACATGAGGATATTAAAATGAGAATATGCCCAAATGGAGAAAGACAGAAAAAAATACACTAAAATCAATATCTGATAAAAATTACGAGAACTCAGCAAAAAAAACAGTATAAAATACGCAGAAATTATACTTTAAAATTTAATTATAAAGAAAAACAGTAACAAGGTTAAACCAATAACACTGAACAATGAAACCGCTATAAAGTGCGCAGAAAGTGACAGTTTAAACATCAAAATCGGATAAGTGAACATTAAGATCAACATCATTCACACAGGAGAATAACCAATAAGCAAAAAAGGTTACTACTGAGACACAAATCTTATTTCCTCTAATTCTTCGACCAACCCCCACCTAACTAAACTTTTCTACTTTCATCTTTTCGACCGAGCCATCCGCCATTTACTTCATTTTTCCCACCCATCCATAATCAATTCCTGAATCCCAGTTTTATTTTTATTTTTATTTATTTACAGTCTCCATGGCATCGTGAGCTGCACAACTGCATTTCTTTTCTTAATTAATTTCTGAACAAATCCCAAATGATCAAGAACCTCCGTCCCCTGAATGATGATGATCCAAATTTATGCTTTGATAATTTCTAATTGCTCATTGACTCTCCAGGAATTTCTCAGGCAAAAGCATGATTTGAGATATCACTTTTAGATCCTGGTTCTACATATGCATATTGGAGCAACTACAATCCACATGATTAAACAGTAAGAGTTCTGGACAAAGGTGACGTATCATACAAAGTTGAATCTTAAAAATATACAAATCTATTCATTGAGGAAGAAATAAGCTTTAGTAGATAGAAAAAGATTGGTACCTTTTCCACTACCAAGAATTAATTCGGATTTAGATGGACCATCCCTTTTAGTTGGAACATCACCCCTCAAGTGTGGGTATGACTCAATAGTTCTTCTAAGGCCCTCCTGCAGATAAAAGTCGAAGGAAACTATCAAAGAAATAATCACATATGTAATACAACATCTTGTTAAGCCACATACTCTATGATCACTCCATTTGAGTAACCCTAGAGGAAACACATTGCATTACATGGTTGATAGAAGTAAATCACATATCATACAAAGTTAAGGTTTATGTGTGTGTTTTCAGTTATCGAGGAGAAGGTTCATAGTTTCCTTCTGTAAGCAATGAGCATTAGAAACAACCACAAACATGCATTTAGAACAAACTAAAAGAGTCGAGCATAGCTTTGGTTGTGTCATGAGCTCAACAAATGCAGCATATCACTGCATGAAGCATCAATCAAGTCCAATTAAGTCCAGACAATCAGATGTCAATAAATAAACAATAGAATAACTTGATTGAAATGGCAGAACTCCACCTAGCAACCCACTGATATCAAAGTATTTTCAAGCAAAGAGTCAGAATTAACTCAACAGGGGCAAGTGTAGACCTGGAGTGGCATAATAGGTGTGTAGCCAAGAAGATCATTTGCTTTAGAACAATCAAAAGTTCTGCTGCGAGATATAAATCGAATTCTTGAAGGTGTAAACTGCGGCACCTTCATTCCAAAAGGAGCTAAAAGTTTATATATCAACGCCACCATATGTGCAATTGGCATCACAACAAATGCAGGAATCTTAGTTTTTGGCCTGCATACTACACAAGATCAGAAATAAAGATAACATACATAGTTTACTACATTACTCTTATAACAAATAAACCCTGTAGCTGTAGCAAAATAGAGCATTTGATAACATTACAGAGCCTGAGGTACATAACCAGATGTATAGAACAATAGAAACTGTCATCTCTCTTACCATCAAAGCATTCACTCAAAAAACATTTGTCCATGGATAGGTTGATTGAAGAAAGTGTAATCGACACAAATAATACCCAAGAACAGAAAACAAAAAAGAACACAATGGCAAAAACATAGGTTATAAAGTAACATCAGCAATCAAACCAATATAAGTATATAAAATATTGTAAACCTTCAACACTAGGTAAAACACCAGCCAAATTGCCATTTCTTGCAAGTGAGATGAGAAGCTGCCGAAAAGATTAACTAGCTTGATGGGTAATAATAGACCTCTGCTTCAATTAGCATGACAAAGTTATAGTTGCAAATCAGTTGAGCTTTCTGAATGCTACTTAAAATTAAAAGTAATACATGAGTTTTTTTTTTTTTTTTTTTTGGGGGGGGGGGGGGGAATTAATACATGGGTTTTTTTTTTTTTTTTTTTGGCGGGGTGGGTGGCACAAAACAGAGACACAAGCTTTACAATAAAAGAATACCTTGCATAGCCAAGCCCTTCAAGAATGAGAGACATAAACTCCCAAAATTTAATTGGTTCCATATTGGTTATGAAGTATGCCTGCAAGTGTGATTGGTAATTGGAACCATGTTATTGTGGCTTCATCTTATGCCCATATTTATGAAATTAAATAGATCAGCACCATACTAAAACATCAAAGAATCTGAAATATATTTAAAGTACACTTGGCGCCATTTATAACATGGCATACTGGAAAGAGCTAGACCAAACTAGGAAAATCCATGCTCTATACTGCCAAAAAGAGTTTTACCGATTGCATCCTCCACAGTAAATGTGGATATTAATTCCCGATCAACTAAAACATTTCTCACCATATACGGTTTGGAAGTATTGCATTATATTGAAATGACTGCAAGGTAGATACTGAATCGAAACCTTTTATACAGAAGAGATATTAGCAGAAATAAGACATGCACATACAGCGGAGAGAGTGGCAGTAAAGAGAAGATGGCGCCTATTTGTGGTGGGATTAGGAGCATACAGGTGAAGCACTAATGTGGTTTTCATAAGAAATTGTAGAATAAGTTATCTTTGTTCTTTCAAACTACCTTTAGATGTTTGGCCAATATTCACACAAGCTAACTCAAAATTACAACAAAAGTTTGTAATTTACAAAAGATTCTAGAAGGAAAAAAGCTAAAATCACAGGCCACGAGCAAAAGAATCCATTAATTAGTTTGAAAAAGAGCCTAATTTCTTTGAAAATGACCAGCAATTCTCTTCCTTGAATAGTGCAATTCAGCAGTTTCGCACATTGCATAAGCATTTGAACTAAAATTACATGCATTTAAACAGACTCTGGTCAACTAAGATGTGCACCAAGTCGAAGTAAAAAGAAGATGGTACCTGTCCAGCAGCTTTTTCTGCTGTCATGCCGTCAGATGCCAAAGCTCGTTCCGCGCAAATGTGAGCATGGGCGACATTCTCAACATAAGTAAAATCATACATGTTGTTGCCATCTCCAATGATGAACTGAACATTGCAAGTAGCACATCAGAATACCAAGAGCTTGATGTATGCCAGATTAAAAAGCAAGTCAGAGCAATATACAAAATAAAAATGGAAATGAAATCCAAGTACAAATTAAGTGGTCAAGAAAAAGTAGTGGGAAAACATGAGTTTCATAAAATGTAAATTTGATGCCATGTGAAGGCACCTCACAAGGCTCCTTTAAACAGTCTCACACATTATTATTTTCATATATAGGGATAAATATATTAATAGCAGCTTACTTATACCTCTAGTTGAAATATACAGTTGAAGCAAGACAGATAACTATATAGGACAAGCCAATCCTGAGAATTACCTTTGATTTCCCAGCCCTTGCTGCGGCAACTAATGATGGAACAAGCAACTTATCACCAGGGCCAAAAATGCTGCTAGGTCGAATGCAGCATGTTCGAAGTCCGTTTGAACCATTTGATTTGATAACTAGGGCCTCTCCCTCTGCTTTTGTGGCAGAGTAGAAATCATTGTGCTGAATATATTAACCAAGATAAGACTTAGATACAGGTAACTAGCGAAAATTTGAGTGGTGCAAGCATAATTGAAGAAAACGTCAAGACTTGAGCCACCATATTCATAAATTAAGAAAATTAACTAGGAATATAATACCAACTTCTCTAGTTTAAAACTCACAGATTGATAAAAGGACAAAAGAAAAAAAGGTGAAATCATACTTAACCACTAAATCTTCCAGGGCATCACAGTGAACCAGAATAGGAAGAGAAAATCAATTCTATGTTGGAAGATATAGAAAGTTCAACATGAAAGGACGTGAAATCATACTTAACAAATAAATCTTTCAATAATAAACAAGAAAGAAAATGAAAATCAATTCAATGATGGAAGATAAGATAGCAGAAAATAAAAGGACAGATTCAGCAAGTTATATAATTCAATGAAAGGCTTGAAACTAGAAAGGTAAATACTAAATAGTGTTGCTGCTCTCAATATTTCCATTCTAGCATTAAGCTAAAAGAGTATCATATAGCAAGAGAGGAAACCAAATACCTTGGGAGGATAAGGCAATGATTCATTTCCATTGAATATTCCATTAACTCCATCGAAAACTACGCTTGGTGAGCTTGTATATATGAGTCTTTTAATTTTCAGCTCAACACATGCATCAATAACATTCCTGGTTCCTGTAGGCCACAGTTACACAGGCAAAGAAAAGTAAGAACATCAGTTATTAGGACAAACAAAAAAGAAAAGAAAAAGAAAACCCTATAAGTTTCAGGAACACAAACACAAAAACATGGACATCTTGCTCAGATCTACAATGTCCAAAACGAACCTTGTACATTGACAGAATAATGCAACTGATGGTTGTTAATGGAGGAATCAGGAGCAGCCATATGAAATACAACTTCAGCTCCATGGAAAGCTGCAATGACAAAGGTAGTATGTTAAACGTCTAAATAAAAGTTAAAGTGACTTCCACTATTAAGACAAATGACACTCTAACCAACCAACTTCATTTTTTAAGTGAATCTAGACCTCACATTGTAGAATTCATATCCAGTTTGGAGCGTAATGGCTTACTTTATTCCTTGAATTACAATACCCATTGTTGAGGGCGAAATTCAAACCAATCAAAGTTAAAACTTGCTAGTATCAAACCCCCCAACACAAACACGCGCAAATACAACGAAGAGGAGAAGAAAGAAGAACATATGGCCAACATAAACTTCTGAAAATTCCTTAATGATGCAACTGAGAAGGTAAATGTTCAAAGGTGCCATGTATAAACATACAAGCAATCAGATGGAATTACATCATAACAGATTCTTAATGAACACACAAGCAATCACATGGAATTACATTACAGCAGATTCCAAATAAGCACACTCTAAATCTCGTCTTCAAGTCTGCCTTATGTGCTATTCCCACTTTTGTCTGTCATAGTTTTCAAATAGTGTAGTAGACTTCTATACAAGGTAGGACAAGTGTCTAACCGCATCTATCCGCAACTCTCCGCAACAACTAAACACACATGCCGGGATTGTGGGACTGAGAAACTGATCATGTGCCTCAATTGCGCTATTGTGATTAACAGGAGCTGGTTTGAGCATTTAATAACTTAATAAAACAGCTATCACCTTTTATTCTTGTTTACCGTTTTTCACTTTTTAACTTCTATGGCAGCTTGATTCGATGATGAAACGGAAATATGTAAAACTATTGGAGCTCAATCGCTCAACCCATATTCCGCATCATTAAAGCTTGTTCAACTGGTCCATTAATTAATCAAATAATCAGACCAAACTCAGAATTATTTCAAGCTCGATAAGAAATTCAAACAAGCGTATTCTTGCCCTCAACTGAGCCCCTGCTTGCTTGCATCCACAATATGCACCAATGCATGTAAAAACAAGTGACCCCATATCCACCATACAACTAAAACATTCCATACTTCGCCTTATTTAAAGAAGCAAATAATAAAAAATCAAGATAAAAAAGATAAACCCTCAGTTGAAAAGCTAATGCCGAAATAAGACCTTTGAGCACTTGCGATTTGTCACGAAGATCTGCGGACACGTATTGCGCACGTCCAGACTTAAGAGCTTCGCCAAGAACGCCATTCTCCTCATCAGCGTCAAGCTTGATTGTGGGGCCCAAATCCGCGACACGCACAGAAAACATGCCGTATTTGATTAGCATCACCACCAGATGCCGCGCCGCAAATCCTCTGCCGCCGGTCACCACGCACCACCTCTCTTCCCCACTCATTTTCCACTACTTCCAGCCCTGTACAATGAAACTCTAGCGTAGCCACAAATTGCAAGCTGCGTAGCACGAGTGGAAGTGATGAGCGATTAGCCGATTACTGATTATAAAAGTAATCAATTCGCATTACGGGAAGATCAAAAGGAATATATATGATGAGACACTAAAGAATTAACCTGGATCTTCGACTGTGACTGCGGGGAGATGAATTGGACTGATGGAATCAATCTTGAAAAGCAGCTTAATTCAGTTCTATTTTATACTAAATAAACAAACTTTAGGCAATCAATTATAAAAATAAAAAAATCGTTCAAAAGAAAAGTAAAAGGAGAATGTCACTTGCATATAATAGTATTTTTAGATTTTTGTTGTAATTTGAATATTATATGTTAAATTCATATATTAGAAGTAAGAAATTGAGAGATGTGGATGTGAAATTAAAGGACCTTTGATATGTATATAAGGTGGATTTTATACTCATTTGTATTCTACATTCAAAGTTTATAATCAAAATAAATTTTCTATATTAAGTTTAAGTTTAAATTGTGTTTATAAATATTATGGAGATTTGAGCGAATATGAGGTTGCTCTACACGTGTGAGTTGCCATCACCACTTGTCCGATCCAGACGCGGGCGTAAGCGAATGTCTTAGGATATATTTTGTTACAATAGAAACATTTGAATTTAACCGGACATGTTTTAAAATTAACAATTTTTTGTCAAAATAACTTTTAAAGGATTGACTGACTGTTTTGTAACTGTGGATCGTTACTAACGATTTCCAACTATTTGACTTAAACATTAAATGTCCGGCTTAATGGCTGTGGTTATGGCTACGTTAAGTATGAGGATGGCAATGCTTATAAAAGGCTGAAGCCATTTCTCGTTTTAACATACCTAAACTCAATTATCTCTTCTCTCTAGCTTCTTTCTCTCATTCTAAGTTTTGAGCTCTAATTTTGATAAAAGGCTACTGAGTATTGTTCAAAGTATTTATCAATATAAGTGCAATACTAAACAATTTCGGAAGAAATTGCGTAGTACCCAATACACTTTTGGACGGGATGTATAATTTATTCAAGGCAAGCAGCTTTTTTGCGATTCGATTAGTGTGCAATTTTCCGTTGGACCGAGAGTTGTTGCGATACAACTCTCATTGTAAGTCATCCTTTAATTTATCGTAAAACAACATATCTAACTGTTGTCTCCATTATTTTGTTCTAATATAGATATTTGTGTTTTAGTTTTAAAATTGATATATCCGATTGTCAATTTCAAAACAAAATTATAGTTGTTATGCAATTTTCCCACCATTTTTTAAATAACTTTCCCATTTAATATCTAAAAACAATCCTACTCATTTTCTTTAAAAGTGTATTTGTACGGATGAATTTATATTTGGTGAAAAGATTTCAAATGATCTAATTTAAAAAAAAAAAAAATTCATCCAAAAAGATAGCTAAAAATGGAGAGGACAACACAACAAAGTTTTGAATAATTCATTTTGTATAAAATTTATAAAATAGTTTGATTGTAGCTCTATATTTCAGTCGAGCTATTGAAGGGTCATATGATGTATTTTTCGTAGTATTTTTTTTTATTTTAATGAATTTATCATTACCCAAAAAAGTTTAAAGTTTGGATCATGTTTACTAAATAGATTTATTGTGGCCAAGGTAAATACGTAGTTTTTTAGAATATTATAAATGATAAATTATTTTTTAAATACATAATTCTGTGAGATTGTAAGACCAAATTATGGTACAAGTTTGATAATATACTAGTGATCAAACTATACTTGATGGGTTTTTAATTTTTATTATATAATTATATATATTTTGAGATAAAATAAAAATAAAAACTTTTATCTAATATTAATAAATTGAATTAACTTGAAATATGCATGAATAAAATTATTGATATAGCCAATTAGTTAAAAAGAGAGAAAAAAAAAAGTTATATTGTGAAACAAATGAATGTGTTTTGAGAATGTTGTAGCCACTATACATTTCGACAATTAAAGTTAATTCTTTTAAAATGTATATTACTCATCTAAAAAAACAAAAAGTTGAAGAGATTGTAAGACCAAATTATGGTACAAGTTTGATAATATACTAGTGATCAAACTATACTTGATGGGTTTTTAATTTTTATTATATAATTATATATATTTTGAGATAAAATACAAATAAAAACTTTTATCTAATATTAATAAATTGAATTAACTTGAAATATGCATGAATAAAATTATTGATATAGCCAATTAGTTAAAAAGAGAGAAAAAAAAAAGTTATATTGTGAAACAAATGAATGTGTTTTGAGAATGTTGTAGCCACTATACATTTCGACAATTAAAGTTAATTCTTTTAAAATGTATATTACTCATCTTAAAAAAAAATATGTTGAAAAATAACTTTCGTTTTTTTTTTCTAAATATTATATATATATATATGGTGAATAACAATTTATCCCATGTGATATTGAAAATATGCACATTACCCCTCTATGAAGAAAATATAACAATTTACCTATCTGTACTTTTTAAAATGAAACAATTTACCTCGTCATACAGGGAAATAAATCACTATTTGTTTTTTCATAAGGGATAATTTACTTATTTACAATATCACAAGGGAGTTGCATGCATTTTTTTTTCTATATATGTATAAATAATTAAAATTTCATCCTTCAGACCATTTAGTGATGTACTTGAGAATTACAAATATTAAGCAATTATGAATAAAAGATCGGACGATATATAAAGGCAAAAAAATCAAATACTTTACTATGAATTATTTTCCCCAAAGACAAAAACAATGAAAATTGAGAGAAATTATATTTTGCTAATAATATTTGGTAAGTAAATAAGTAGATATTATGACATAGTCGTAAAAACAATGAAGCTTATAGGTTAGTCACTTTTGATTTGAGTAGTTGGGAGAAAAGTGCAAATTATATCAATTAAGATCGGCAGAGTAATCCAATGATGTATTGGTGTTAAAATTAAAGTTTTGTAAGTAAACAAGCTTGAAATTAGATGATTTTAAATTTCACCGACGTATGAATATTTATTTTAATTTATATGAGTGTGTATAGCGGTTTGTATCACTTTATATAAATTTATTATAATTAATTATTGATATGATGTATTATTCAATTTATATAATTGAATACAAGTTTATAATATTACTCAATTGATTGAGATATCCGTATAATTATTGCTAAAAAGATATCGGCAAAGTAATGATTTATTTTTGTATAAAGTGCTATTAATTTTTGAATTCCCGGAATTTCCCTCCATTCATCTTCTACTCAAATTTGAAATTGATATAAATAAGTAGCAGGTTTTCTTGGGGGCACTGCAGCTCTTGCTTCCGCACCTTCAAGCAGCTCATCAATGGCGCCTATTCCCACCTCAAAACCCAACATCAATCCCTGTTCTTCTTCTTCACAATTGACCCATGTTACCCATCCCATTATGACCGATGATGATTTCCAAGAGTCCCCTTCTTTCTCTTTGTCCACCGTTTCCAGAACAAGCTCACATCCACCGCGGCTTAAACTGCATAATTCAAACACTCTTTGCCCACCCAAAAACCTGAAAAATAAAAAATCCAATAATCCAGGAAAAGAAAATTGCTTTTTCGACGAAACAGAGTCAGATTTGGGTTGTGGGTTGGATTCAATCGAACCAACCCTCGATTTGTTGAATCCCAAAGGGATTGGCGATTATTTACGTAATAGTTATTCGATAGAGTCAAGGTTGTTGAAGCACAGGGGAGAAGAGGAGGCAAATGCTTGTGATGAAGAGCTATTTGAGGAGGGAAGCACGCAATTCGATGTGTTGCTCAAGCTGTGTGCTGAGGTGGATGAACCGGGAAATGCTAGTTATAGGGATGATTCAGAAGGAAAATGTGACGTTTCGATTTGCTGTCCTCTTTGTGGAGCTGATATTTCAGGGCTAAGGGATGATCTAAGGCAGATTCACACAAATGAGTGTCTTGATAAATTGGAGGGTTCGACTGATGTAAGAACTCCGCTTTTCTTCTTAATTTAGGGTATCTGAGTTTATCTGTGCTGGCCATACTTTAGCATCATGGCTTTGTAATATGCAAATTATGATGTATGAACTGTACTGATGGATTATATCTAGGATGATATAGTCCTAATTGGCAGTTATGTCAGTCTCAAAAGAATTTTTTTAGTGATATTAACTGAGTCAAAAGGATAAAAAGAAAACACATCAGTTTGTTCGAAATTAGCTGTGGGTAAACAGTTGGCATCTCTGCTTGTAGGATTTACCTTCTGAGAATTTGGAGTGAATCTAAAAGCTGCCAGCCTTGCTGGATCATTTAAACTGATGGAAATCTAAACGTTAGGCCAGAAACACAAACTTAAGAATCTGTTACGTTTTAACCAAAAAATGAGTTCACTCTGCCACTCGGTGCCAAGTCATTTGCTAACCTGCTGAAATATAGTTATATCTGCTACGGATAAAGTAGATCTAGAACATTGAAATTTGAATTCATAACAGTGTCTTTCCTGAAGATACAATAAATTTTAAGTAGATTTATTGCTCAGATTAAGCATAATATTCTCAGGTGGCTGTGAGGGATGATGAGCTAGGAACATATCAATGCCCGGGGCAAGTTCTTGATGGTTCTCCGCATAAATCTGTGAAGGAGGCTGTCGATGCATCTCCAGTTGTAGAATGGCTACGGAACTTGGGCCTTGCAAAATATGAAGAAATTTTCATACGGCAAGAGATTGACTGGAAGGCATTGCAGTGGCTGACAGAAGAGGTTTGCAATTCTTTCTTAACTGCTGGCATTTCGTGATACTATGCCTTTGTATTATTGATTTTAGGAAATGCTTCACTGGGCAGGTGACTGGATAAAAGTCAAACCTTGCTGCTACGCTTATGGTTAAACGAGGCATTTCAGGATTCTCCTCACTAATTGGGAATTGATATATACATTTTCTTGCTGACATTTTACTTAGAAAGCAGGCCAGAAATGGATACGAGACCCTGAACTCCACTAAAAAGAATCCAGGAAAAAGACTAAAAGGGGAATTCTCAAGTAAAAAATGTTCATTAGGTTTAGTTTGAGAGTAGTTTAGACTGACAGAAGCAGAAACACACTGCCAATAGAAACCACGTTCCACCACTAATCCTGTGCCTCTCTTGCAGATAGACTTTGTAAATTGAGTATCTATATGTCATTCCTATCGATTTCATCCATCTGTTAAATTTTGTCCTAAGCTCCAAAATCAGCTCCCAGAGTGCTGGATGTTAGATATCTATTGAAGAGGAACTCACTTCCTACTAGTCCTTGGATTGGTTCTAAATGCGATGTGACTTTTGTTGGACAGCTTCATCTTTTTATTGGTTGTTTCAAATGCCTTCCCATATATATTATGTGTGTGTGTCTACATATATATATATATATATATATATTTATGTGAAAATCAAACCAGTAAGCATGCTTGAAAATTAATTTGTTGAGGGACCTATTGGTGTGGCCTATTATTCTGTGCTCAGGCTGGCAAAAATTATTACCACTGTGGAATCCTTTCTCAATCATTTGAGTGAACTGTGAAATAATAAGCCCGCTTGTGTTTTGACAGGACCTATGTAGCATTGGGATTACAGCGCTTGGTCCAAGAAAAAAAATTCTTCACGCTCTAAGGGAGCTTAGAAACAATTCAACCAGGGCACTTGAACCAAACACAGATGTCTCAAAAGGCATAGCTGATGAAAGTAAACTGGGAACAAACAAGTTGATAACTGATTACTTTTCAGGTCCTCTTTCTGAAAGAAAAAGAGGTGGTGATACTACTAATGTACAAAATAATGTTAGGAGAAGTCAGGCAATTTCTACTCATAGAAGCATTCAAAGAGATGATCGTGTCAGGAAGGGGAAACAGAAAGATGTCCCTTTATGGTGTTGCATACCAGGAACACCATTCCGAGTGGTATCTGTGCTTTCAACATGATTACTACTGCAATCTTTTGATTCCAGTCCCTGTTCAGTTGATCTTCTTACTATAGTACATGTAATATGCTAATATTATGGAGCAAATTTTGCTCCAACAAATGTACATCCTAATTTTTCTTTTAAATTGCAAGAAGACAATTGTCATTTTGTATTATAGCATTCCCATTATGCATCCCTAAAAGAGTTCTCCATGTCTATCAATAAGATCCCTTGTTACAAGAGCTGTATACTAATTCTTTCTTACATCAGAGGCACTGATACTTTATTCTTCTGTTGAGAATGTACTACTAATTCTAATATTTGGTTTTTACATTTTGCAGGATGCCTTTAAATATTTAAGAAGAGATTGTTCTCATTGGTTTCTTACTCACTTCCATTTAGATCGTAAGTCTGTGGTATAATACTTGATAACTATTTAGTACGAAACATGGCAGTATTTGATTATGTCTATTACCATCTATACTGGTTTTGTTACTTTGCATCTTCCAAAGAGACCAGCATTCTATTCAGTTTTACAGAATATGTGTTTTCATTATTTGCAATTCCAGATAGGGTAAAGGATGGAAACCCACATGTAGGAAATATGGAAGAAGCACAAAAACCCAGTACATTTCTCTTTGAGCCATCTGTCCATATTGCACTTTAGCATTGTTATTCAAGAATTGAATGGAAATAGAAATTTATGATGCATGCAGATGTAGTGAACCAGTGTAAGCTTTTAATATAATAAGGCAGAGTTCATGCAAATCATTTAGGGCAATGATAGTTACATATGCCGTCTCTGACGGGTTGTAATACAGAAATTCTGGAGGACAAGACCCGCTCTGCATGTATATCTTGTAGAATTGCCGTCATCATGTACTTCTTACTTACCTATGTGTGCCGTTAGTTCATACAAGTACAGTAGGGCTGAGAAAACTTATGGTGGCAAGAGAGCTGAATGTCTAATAACAAAATACATTTACATGATGCAAAGAATTATGGAGTTTGCATTGTCAACTTCCCTAGGTCACCACCTCTATTGCGTCTGGTTCATCAAGGAAAGAGTTACTAAACATTGGCATTGCATTGTTTCATTTTGCAGATTATCAAGGACTTACCAGGTCCTTCTGTCATGGGATTATATATTGTTCCTCAATTACAGCAAAGCTAATCAATCTGAAGATTGGAATCTCATGGGACAAAATTCAAGTTCTGCCACTCAACCAAAAGATCAATGTTGCAGGAATTGATGTCACGTGCTTTGACGCAAATCACTGCCCTGGTGCAATCATTATCTTGTTTGAACCACCCAACGGTAAGGTGTGTACCAATAATGTTGGGGGACTTCTATCTTTCATTTTTTCTTGTTGGTGTTTCAAGGATTGGTTTTGCTGTTCACTTTTTCAGTCTGTCTTACATACTGGAGATTTCCGGTTTTGTGAGGAAATGAGGGACCTGTCAATCCTGCAAGCTTGTCCGATCCACACCCTCATCCTTGACACAACCTACTGTAATCCGCAGGTAATAGATATTGAAGGAAAGGTACTTAAGCAAATTTGTTTTAGCATGGTGGTGTTTTACCTCTCTGAAGTCAGGATTGGATCAATGGTCATCTTAACACCAGAGATTTCATAATTCCTATTGGAAGTGTCTAAACTATCCTGAAATTTAGTAATTTCATGGCTCTTCCTGTTTATATTTCTGCAGCTTTCGGCTGCCCCTGCAGCAAACTGTGTTTATCTTCCATTTATTTTAACCATCCATTTGTCTTTTTGGATTATTCCAAAAGCAACATCATTAGTTACTCAAATTTGATGTGTATGTATGCTCTATATTTATTTTCTATTTTCTGATGTCCGTGAATGAGTAATTGTTTCTTTTCAACTTTGCAGTATGACTTCCCGAAACAGGATGCTGTAATCCAATTTGTTATTGATGCCATCCAAGCAGAAGCTTTTAACCCCAAGACATTGTTTCTGATTGGCAGCTATACCATTGGTAGTATATATCTACAACAAGCTCTGAGAATAGATTTTGCCAAACCCCAATGCTTACCTTTTGTTTGGGACAGGAAAAGAAAAGCTGTTTGTAGAGGTTGCTAGAGCTCTCCGCAAGAAAGTCTATGTCACTGCAGCAAAATTGCGGCTCCTCGAATGTCTGGATTTGCAACATGAAGAAATGCAATGGTTTACGCTAAATGAACAGGAGAGCCATATTCATGTTGTTCCCATGTGGACTATTGCTAGTTTCAAACGATTGAAGCAGATGTCTAACCAGTACATGGTAACTGTTTTATACAGTTTTATATTTTAATGTAAATCTTTGTTAGGTATGAATAGGGATCTAACGAAGTTAAGGATATCAAAAGTTATATAAAATCCATAGGATCAAAAATTTGGAGTTATCTTTTCTTGCTTTTTCCTCAGCTTCATAAGTGTTTCCTCTATCACCAAACATCATATATATAAATATGTGCTGTACTCCACAGAAACCTAATAAACCTTGGACTTGAATACTGTATCCTTCCATTCAATTTACCACATTTTTTTGTTAACAAAAGAATTAGCTTACTTTAGTATTTAGGTATATTTGTTCATTGACTTTGACTGCTCTAACTTATTGCTTAACATCCTTTTCCATACGAGAAAATGGTGCAGTATTTACCCGCCACATACACATGATAAAATTGTTCTTATTCATAATTACAGACCAATAAACTCTTATAATGTTCAATCCACATTATATGACATTGGTGATATTAATTATATCCTCATTATTGTGCTCGACTGCTTATGATCCTTACTTTTCAAGACATAGTAGATAAATTGTGCTTTTCCGGATTAGCGTCGAAGGAAGCTTCGAATTTGCATTGAATAACACATTTTAAGCAACCTGTAGAAGTGATTGCAGAAACTACCTTGTTTCTGATAGTATGAAGCAAACTCTAGAGACTTCAGCTTATTTTGACTTTTTCCCTCTAAAATTTCCAGTTATTGTTTCTTCAACTTTGTGTACAGGGCCGGTTTAGTCTAATAGTTGCTGTATCACCTACTGGTTGGTCATTTGGAAAAGGAAAGAAGTCTACAGGAAGAAGATGGCAGCAGGGGACCATTATAAGGTGAACACAGTTTCCAGTTTAATCAAACACATGTGAATTTCTTAACAATCCATTTTCCGCTTATAAGCACTCTGACTTAGATGCCTGACTAAATTATCTGTCTTGTCCAGGTATGAGGTTCCATACAGCGAGCATAGCAGCTTCACGGAGCTGAAGGAGTTTGTTAAGTTTATCTCTCCAGTGGATATCATCCCAAGCGTCAACAATGATGGGCCAGATGCTCATAACTCAATGGTCTCCCAGCTCTTGGCTTAGGCAGCCATCGATGTACAAGAAAAACTGCTGAGTTTTTATCCCTCAACTCAGTCGTCAATGTAAGCAAACTCTGCAATATTGGTTGTTTGAGTGCAAATTACAAGTTGGTGATCATAACAACAGACCGGCGGCAATAAATTTGTCCAAAGGTAAAAGTTAAATTGCAGAATAAAATCCTTGGCCAGTGCCCCAGAACAGATCTTATTACAAAATCTCTTTTTTTGGTATCCTTGCCTGTGTTGTATTGTTTACACTAGATTATTTCTTATTTGAAGCATTATGACTTGAAGAGAACATCTGTGAACAGTGTATATTATGCAGATGAATTTGTGCCAAAAATGTCAATATGTAGAAAAGGAGATTACACTCTTTAATTTTAGCATGGATTGGATGTGTTATTATCCATCAATCACTAATCCTTTATTGTAGCATATAATTTCATCAACCAAGAATTTTTAATGCATTCCATCTACCTAAAAAATTCATTTGCCTAAATTCGCATACTTGAATCAGATTTTCATCAGTGTGTACTTAGATGGAGGGCCTCGAACACGAATTTTTATTAAATGATGATTATTACAATAATATTATTAAAATGGAGTCCATCCACCTAACTAATACGACATATTTTCACGTACCCTATTATTATATTTATGGCTGCTCCTCCTCTTGGTAGAGTACAGGGGAGGAGAGGAGAATCTTCAGGTACGATACCGTATCAGAAGCCCTCCCCGACCATTGACCCGTAGCCGGGGTTCAATAAGAGCGAGAGCGGTGAATATTTGAAGTCAGAGCGGCTATGTGCTAACAACCTCTTCTTTGTCTCATCAATCTAAACATAAAACATTCCGACGTCAGACTTTTCCAAATGCTTTTTGTTGGTAATCATTTGAATAATACAACTTTTATTATTAACACAGAGCCCTTATCCAAATTACAACTTTCAACTCATTATTTTAGAGTCAATTAGGTCATCCCCACCCCATAAAACCAAAACATAAATCATAAACTAAAGTCAAATGTGAGGCCATTTTTTTCAAAAGTTTTACAATAACATTTGACTCATTATGTTTTACATCACCATCGCTTTATGTATATTGAAAAATGTACCATTTTACTTTTACTTAAATATCCACATCCTTATAATTAAAAAAAGTAAATTATATATATATATATATATATATATTACATCCTTATTGGCAAGCTGTGATGCATGAACACAAATACAATACGATACAAATTAATACGGTGAAACAAAATGTATATAAAAATTAGAACATGATTGGGTACTGACACGACTGTATATATTATATTTTCTTTTATTATATATATTCTCAATTTCTTATAAAATTACAATATGCAATATGAAAAATATTAAGATAAAACATAATATAAGCCTATTGTACATCTAAATTCTTAATCAAATGTAGCTTAAAAAATATACATCATCAGTTTATTTTTAAAATACGCAATGAAAAGTTTCTAATAACTGAAATTAGTTAAATAATCACGACTATATTTCGAATTTTTAGTAATTTCATCCCAAAACTTTTAGTTCTAGAGGGGTGAATTAATTCCTTTTCTTTTTCATTAAGCCCGAAGCTATTTTTTTTTTAAAGACATTAAACACTTTTTGAAATTATAAAAAAAAAATTCTAAATGTGTCCAAAATGTATCGGACACGTCAACAAACATGCCAGATGCCGTGTCCATTTTTTTTTTGTTTTTATATATTTTTGGCACACTGATGCCATATCCGATACGTGCTCGAGACGTATCCGACACTGTATCGAGTAAATTTTTTGAAGTGTCCGTGGATTATAGCTAGCAGGATATTTGAATTGGAAGAATGAGTAGTACGTACTGATATATTTATACTATTATATAATTGACAATTCTTTTTCATTCCATCCTAATTAACCAAATTAATTATCTCCACAAGATTAAACCAGATATATAAGTAGGGGTGAATAGTAATTTACTCCCCGTGATATTGAAAATGAGAACATTACGCTCATATGAAAAAAATATAGCAATTTACCTCCGGAGATAAATTACTTCATTTTAAAAATCATAGGGGGATAAATTGTTGTATTTTAAAAAATATAAAGAGGTAAATCTATTTATTTTTTCACTAAGAGGGTAATTTGCGATATTACAAGGGAATTGCTTGCATTTTTCCCATATAAGTAGTATTTCTTCATATCAGAAATTAATAAATTCAAATTCCTATATATTTAATTTATTTATTTGTGGTCAGCAAATTCCACACATGCGCGGGTGGTTACCCTAATAGGGCAACGCCGGCCATGGAAATAGCATAGGATGAGAAAAAGGGCGGACGAAGAATTATAGGAGGAAGAAAATAGAAGAGTATGAGTTGAAGTTGTGTGTGTGTCAATGAGGTGCCACTGTGAATGCCAATGCCACTGCCACGTTTGGTTTCTGCATTCAACACTGATCAACGGAGCTCATCGTACGTTCACATGATGAGGTGCATGCAACTGTTCTTGGTCGGTGCTGGAACGAACCGGCCACCTGCGGCTGCTGCAGAGTACCCGTGCCCGTGTGTCCGTAGTTACGGCTGAAACCCGGCGCCCTCCTTCTTTAACCAACTATTCCTTTTCGGCCTTAATTAGTCGACCATCTTCATTCATTTTACTTTTTCTTTATTTCATGACACAACATCTACAGCATATCTATATATTTATTGTCCTGAAAATGAGACCTTTGTCCAGATCCATGAAAAGCAGCATCTCCAAGTTATGTCCCATCACTTCCACCACAATCTCACATACAAACACGTGCTTATTTATGTGATCTGTATGCTATTGAAAACCAAAAAGCCTCTCAAGCATATATCATTAGATTCTTTACTTTTTAGTATTACTGTGATGGATGAGTAGGAAGGCGCAGATTATACTGTACTTTAAATTAGATCTCACTGTACTCAAATAATGATACTCAAAATCTATATTATATTTACCCTATAATAGATTTTGATTTGATTATATATATATTGGTAAGAACTTTTCCATATGTTGTATATCTCTAGCTATTACCTAAGTAGAAAACACTTATAGATTCACGTAGACCTTCTTTGTACGATTATTATAAATTAATACTACAACTCCGACCCTAAATTATTAGGGCTACAAACTCTAAATTCACATCATATATTATTATTGATCATTGAAAAACAAGTGCAGCAAACACAAACACGATGATAGGCGGATATTGATTATTCGTAACGCATCTTATAACATTGAAAATCCCGTTCGACAAGAAAATATTATCTTAATAGAATCAATGGCCCCAATTTGATGTGATGGCATTGGCATCCAAGATCTTATATATCTATTGTGCATGGAGCACCACACATCATTTTTGTTGTGAAATACACATCGATAACTCAACATTGAAATGAAATATTTGATTGAGTTACAGTATGAAATTTAACATCTCAACTATATATATGTTTTCCCAATATCGTATATATAACACAACGCAAGCATATAAAAAGTGCAGTGTAGCTGAATTTGAATCCACAGATCAAATCGAGAGACAGAAAATTCTGTATTTCAATTTGATTTATTTCATTTTTAGCTGGGCATTAATGCAGCCTTGTGTGTGTGTGTGTATATATATATAGACAGTACATGTGCTAATTGTATTAATTCCAAACTCTTCTAATAACTACATCTATAAGGTATACCTATCAGGGAACTGTGATTGTCTGGGCAAAGGGTATCTCCCAGAACAAAAACCGGCCAATGACATTATGATCCTCTTCGTCTCATTGCCAGAATCTCAGTCAAACTTTCCGGCAACAGGGAAGTACGAAAGAGTAACCGGAAAGCTAAACAACATTGATCGCCAAGCCCCTGATAAGCGCATTACTTCCACAATGCATGCACTTTTAGTTCTTACTAATTAATGCAGTGAAGTAGTATGTAGTAATGCGTTTTCTGATGATCAGAAGTTCCAGAGATCAGAAGAGAAGACATTACCACCATTTCCATGGTCATTGTCATCGTCGTTGTCCTCATCTTGATCATTGCCCTTTTCAGTGAAATGCGGCGGCATGTACATGTAACTGGGCTCGTGAAAGAGCACGTAATCCAGGACATGATCACCGGCAGCATTCCCCCCACTGCTCGAGTCCCACATGTCCCAAGCCGACCAATCGATCAAGTCCATCGGCCCCGCCCCTTCCGAATGCGTCGACGACGGCGATGTGTCCTCGTCCATGGCCGGTGCCCCGAACTGATCAACATTCGGCGCCTGTGAGTGAGGCTGATTATTATTACTTGAGGAGCTGCTGCCACTGTAATTATAAGTATTCGCGTAGTGGTGCGCCACGGTTTGTATCTCAGCTGGATTCAGCGCCTGCCCGCCGGAAATGTTGGGCGGATCATCAGGGAAATTGAATTTCGCGTTGGGGCCACGGAGACAGAACAAGGCTGCGTCGAAAGCTCTCGCCGCTTTCTCCGCCGTGTCATAGGAGCCCAACCATATACGCTCCCTGCTGTTGGGAAGGCGTATCTCGGAAACATACTTCCCCCACTTCCTCTTCCGCACACCCTTGTACTTCAACTCATTATTAACGCTGGGCTCCGACGAGGCGGCAGCAGCGGCAGCGGCGGCGGAGGGTGTCTTAACCATTTTATGAAATAATTTATGGGTTTCTTGATAATCAACAGAAAAGCGTCGTGAGATGTGCAGTGGCCCCGGAGATTGCATGCATCAGCAAGAGCAATTGATTTGGCGGCTGGGAGATTTGAGGCATATATAATGGGAAGAGCACAGTCCAAAAATCCTCCTACATGGCGGAACGGAAGGCAAAATTCAGATTCAAGTCATAGCGCGTTGAACCGAAAGTCCAACTGAGCGTAAAATTAGCGTACGGGAAGATGAGGAGTTTAATGAGAATCATGAGACGATCCATTGATGGGAACGCGGTAGGGTCAGCCCTCCCAAGCCCAAACAAATACCCCATGTGCTTTCATTTTTAATCATCTAATTATGTGCTTCCAAATATTTTTAAAGTGATCCATCACTATTCTTGATGTGAGTGAGACCATCTTCACAATCTTTATTTCTTAAAAAAAAAAATTATAATTAAATCATCTATTATTATTATTTTTATTCTTAGAAAATAATTTGTTTGATCTTAATCGAGAATAAATATAAATTTTTATTTTTTTCAAATATCAGTAAATTTAGTAAATTTTAACTAACAGATGGTTCTATTTAATAAACGAAAACAAAACTCAAGAGTATTATATCTAATTTTCAAATCACAAGAGATCTACGTATAACTATCCCTATAATTATTGATGTCCGGATATTTTTTTATGATCTTTTTAAAGTAAAAAGGAATTGTAATTTATCATGATTGTTGTTGTGGGAATATCTTGATAATAATTCTACAGTGATTTAATTTTTGAATAATGTTTATAAGTATAATATTTTTATTTAAATTAATAAAGACTATGAATTGAAGGATTGATTTGTATTTATGTTGTTATTATTGAGAAATTAAATATAGTATATCACACTTGAAAAAGTCCATCCATCAGCATGTAATTAATATCAATAAACTATGCTGTGAAAACATGTGTCTTCTCTCCTGCAAATTAATGTCAAAACGCGACTTGAAAGGCACATGCATTTTGACAAACTAAGTTCAATTAATAAGACTAATGGAACTCAATTAATCTAACAAACATAATAATCTGCCCCTATCACTTTATATCATCAACTTCTTCCAATAATCATGGAATTAATACCACTCTATGACCAAGTAAAATCAAATTATATATTAGCATAAACAATCAATATCTTTTTATAATTAATATGTTGAGGATCCAATACTTGTTAGGCCCCGTTACCAAAAATGGTCCATTTTTAGTTAAATGATAGATTGCGTTAGTGGATAATTTTTTTTATAATTGATTTAAGATATCGAATATGACTTGATCTGTGTTAATAATCCGAAACTAAAAAGGTAAATTACAGTCATCTCGATTTCCTGAAATTTAGTATAATTATGAATATATATTCATTATTTGAGAAATTACAAATACTCCCTTGAATTTAGTATAATTAACTCAAAAGTCGAGTCCATTTTATTATGTCTTTATTCAATTTTTATAATAAAATGATCAAAAAACTATTTTATGTAACGAATTAAATTTTATAAGATATTTTTATAAAGTATAAATAATAATACCCACATAGCCGTATGGGAGGTAGAGTCGGAAAAAAGACGGAGGAAGGGTGTTGATCAATGACAATCCTGGATGATTGATTTCACACACGTTGGGATAAAATTAATGTTGTCAAGTTCTTGGGATGAGATTGTTTAAGTCGTATGTCTATTCTGACCATTTCTTGTTCAGTTTTAGGGACCCTTTCACTCCCAAGACTATAGTCCTATATCTATCAGCCTAATTATAATACCGGCCTGCCGTTCAACATGTCAACCCCCTATCCCCCCCTGTCCCACCATCCACTACCCAATATTATTACACCTCAAAAAATAAAAAAGAAAAGAAATATATATATATATATATGATATCTATTTATTTTATTTAGATATAAAGGTTCATTGATTAATACATCCATCTTTCAACAAAATAATAAATTATTAATAAAGTAGCTATACACACATACATATATACATTAATTTAATTTAATTTATTCCCACGATTTCTTAGATCATACAAAGCTTCAATTGTATCTCTTCATCTTGATTTGTCAGATGTCAAATTTAATTAATTACTATAAATTAATCAGCAATGCGTGTTATTAGGACATACTCATATAATTAATTGCATGGGTTTTAACATCTACATTAAGCATTAATTAAAGTAGAACAATTTTTACCAAAGTATTTGGTAAAAATTGGAAAGTTCATAGTTACCTACATTACATTGACATTTAGACAGTCTTGTTTTCACATTGTATTAGGATACAGATGAGGATGAGAATTCCTGAGTTTGGTGCTATATATGTATATCAGTGTACGGAAATGTAAACAAGTGCAGTTCTATTCTTGGAAAGTTTGATTACCTATGTGATGACGAACTCAATTTTTCTAAATTTTTGTTGAATGTGGACACATTGAAATAAAGTGTGTGGTCATGATCGATGATGATTCCATGAATCCCTACAATCTTAATTTTGTTGGTATTACCAAAACATTGACTATTAAATTATTTTACTTGGATTTTTCTGTTCTTATTTTGGAAATTTGATCTGATATATATATATATATATAGAGAGAGAGAGAGAGAGAGAGAGAGGGAGTTTGATTGGCCGAAAGTTTGTATTCTTTTTTCAAATGTGGTCTGTAATAAATAGGGTCGATGTCTGTGTAATCATTTTCAAGATTGATAAAACATTGGTCCAAGGAATATGACAATAACCTAATTAATAAATATAATGTCAACGTATTATTTTCATAGTAGATCTACAATCCTGTTTTTTTCAAGTCACTTTCTCGATTTCTTTTTCTTTGTTAATTTTTTCCCCGATAAGTATATTTCTCTCCAAAATTTTAATTTAGATATTGAAGCATTTACATTAATAAAATGTCGATTATGTATGTCAAGCCAAGTTCTATCAGAATCTAGCAGCTGACCGAAATTGGATTTGTCCTAAAATCAACCCCCAATTTTTATACATTCACACCCCCCCCTCCCCCAAGGGAGTAAAAAAGAACAGACAAAATCCACTTTCTATAATTCTTACCAATAAAAAGAAAAGAAAAACAAAAACAGCAAAACCGTCTCATTTTTTAGAGCGCCCTTGTCTCATTCTCTATGGTTTTGTTTTGCTAGACATGTGTAAGGCCTTTTCCTCATTGTTGTACGTAGAAATAATTGTATTTGTATTGTTATATATTTGTATTTAATTTTCAATGATTATTATAATAATTTAAAATCAACTATATTAATAAAAAAATATCAAGCGATAATTTTAAAGTTGTCCACTAATAAAATATATTAAGTGACAGCCAATTTGCGCTTATCATTATATAGTTATTAGTAAAAAGAATCGTATATAAAGTTATCTGTGTTAGATCGTCATTATATATATATATATATCTAATTGTCTTTAGTGACAATTTTATGCCTTATAAAAAAGTTCATTATTGAGATAATTAAAATAAAAATTTTTGTCACTATATTATAATTAATGATAATATTAAAATTGTAACCCGACTTTTCTTTTTGTCATCAAATTTGTCTTTCTTTTTTGTGGTGATTTTGACGAATTTAATATTTTATTCAACAAATTGTCGTGACGGTTGTGTCACTGCAGGGCGGTATATTTGGGGGTGGCCGGAAAAAATGGCAGGTGAGATGCCGAATCCCTCGTGCTGGTGCGCTTGTAGGCGCCCTGATTAAGATTTTGAAGAGATGTTGGGTGGGTACGTAGGGCTATGGAACTGAGATTTTGTCAAAATTGGTTGGTTTTAAATAATGTTTTATGTAACAAAATGATTTCATAAACAGAGTGAAACATGGATTTAGTAGGGTCTTGACAGGTTTATGTGGTCCCTCATTATGACTATTAATTAGAGTCAAAAGTGTATGTATTAATTAGGCAAAATCACACCCTAATAATGTCTCAACATTATAATTCTTTGTAATGACTGAATTGTGAATTATGTACGTAATTTCTTACGACCTCTCCGTACTTGTAGAATAATACCCTTCATTAACGCAATTTAAATTCAAGATTTTTAAATTTTTTGTTTAATTTTAGCACCATAATGAGTGTATTATAATAATAGATTCGACTACTTTTGAAAGAAAAATTTAATTTAAAAAAAAAATAAAACCTTAGTTTAAAATATTTGGAGAGAAGACAAGGCAAAGACTAGAGATGACATAGGATATGATGAGGAGTGGATTGTTTTCCTATTTGAATTGTTGTCGGCTAGGCCTGGGAATGTCAATTACTCACTACTGTTGGTGTCGATTTTGATGTTTGTTCAGCTGAGGAGTTTGTAATATGTTTCCCGTGTTTGGAATTTAATGATTGTTCTATTTATGTTTGGAATTCCCAAAAATTCCAAGATTTTACCATGTTTCCCGTGTTCCGTTTTCACATACTATTTTTTATTCCCTTTTTCTAGATGAAATTGGAGAAGTTTAAGAATGTTCCTGTTTCATTTGGGAACTTTAATTTGGAGGATTACGTCAGGGGCTTAGTTGCCAGTCGGGTCCTTTATAATTTATTTACTGTCATTAAAAGTTAAATTTAATAATGTGAAAATCAACATACGACTACAATGTTGTTCTCAATTTCCCACTTTCTCTCTTGTCAACTTTCATATTTCTTTACTAATGAAGCCTATCTCATTGACGATGTTGAAATCCATGACTATAAGACCATGTGGACGACTCCCACCACCATATGAGATATTATTCTACTTTAATAGTAGGTCTCGTTTTACTCTGATAGTAGTTATTGATTAGATATAACTATATGATATTAATGATTAGTATATTAAGTTGTTAAATATAAATATTTGATATTGATGATTGTAGTCGATTTGCCCCAAAAGAAAAATAATTCATCACTTCCACATCCCCTTTTCTTCTCTTATTTTTTCAATATTTTATTAACCTAATTGATACATATTTTAGAAATTAATTATTTTTTTAAAAAATATATTAATTATACTTTACACATTTAAGCATGCCATATATACTCGTTTAAATACAGGTTTAGTTTATAGAGATTTATGGCAGTTGGGCTGCTTTTAAAAGTCCCGGTTTGGAATTATTACATAAATACTAACTACTATTTATGGGCTTTACAATCAAACGGAAGGCCCACTTCAAATAGTAAACTCAATTTCAGCCCAAAATCGAATTCATTTGGGCTAAATTAGCAATCTGGGGTGGCCCACTTATATCTATACCGTATTATTAAAGGATAGCACCCATTTGGTTTCTCTCTTTTTTGGTCTATTTTTTTTATTTTTTTTATTTAATTTATTTTTTATTCATTTTATAATTTTCCACTTTTTTCATTATCTTTTGATATTTACTTATTTCTTTTTATTTTCATGCACCTTTTTTTTTGACACTATTTTATTATAAATTTAATATTAACTCATCATTTATTATATACTTTATTAAACAATATATATTTTAAAAAAATATATTTTTTTATTAGTACTGTAAAATTTGCAAATACATAGTGTGCCACACAAATACTAATATATATAATTAAATGTGGAAGTTGAGTGAGGGGCCATTGACATGGGAGTAGAGAACAGTACAGGGAGACATGTTTCTGTATGTGGGACTGAAATTAAATTTGTGCAATTACTTTATTTTTGTAATTACTATTACTATTAGTTGGCTGGCATGGAGATGCAGCAAAGACGACTCAGCCCTCAAACATGCAGATTGCACCGCAGGTGCTTCTTTCTCACTCACTCATTTTCATGCCACCTCTATGTACTAGGTGGTGTATGCCTCCGATGTGAGACCTCATATATCTACATTTGTTATACATATATACGTACACTTGTTTCCATTATTATTAATTGCACCAAATGTTACGTGGGATTTGACTTATGTTTCATTTTAAAATTAGATACGTATTTTATTCATACAAGATTGATTTGCGTGCTCCAATGCATTGACATATGGGAGAAGTACGTATTTTTCTTTTCAATGTATCCAATTCGGTATAGTGCGCTCGTGATTGATAAATTAATTACAGATAGGTATAGTGACGGGGTGGGGATATTTCGGCTGTATTAATTAAATATAGATCATATGTCGCCATGCATACAGTTATTTTAGCAATTGCTCATGACCATATTTGTATATTTATATTTTTTTTCAAAAGAAAATTTAATTATTCTTTTTAAAGTATACCCCGAAACTCATGTATTACATAATTTTTCCTTTTTTAATGATGAGTTCTTGATAATGAATCTTATAATGTGAACGTTAAAAATCGATGTATGTTATATATATATATATATATGATAATTTTATTTTTCAAATTAATATGAAAGAGATGGAAAATTAGCAAGTGAGATGTATAATTTTTGCAGGGCATGAAGATATAGTGGGTTGAACGGCCAAGATAAATAGTTATATATAAATATATAGTCGTTGAGCGACTTGTACACAGTGGTTTAATTATTTAATTAGGTACGTAAGACGTTGACGATGGATGGGTGGGGATGAAGACAAATTAAGAGAATTATAAATGATGAACATAAAGTCAAGTAGGTCAACATCCTCCTTTCTTTATTGTGCTTCGTCATCCCTCTCACACTGCTCACGCAACTTGGATTTACCAGAATATTTATCCTATCTTCTCTGCCTAAATAAAAAAGAAAAAAATAATAAAAGAGGACAATAGTTCTTAATTACTTAATTTAAATGGTGAGAATAATAATTAATTTTAGAATATTAGCCATAATGGATCTCAAAGTTCTCATAGTAATATTTATTTTGCAAAAATTGTGATTAATGTTAAGAATTAGTGATAAGTGAAAAAGTTGTGTATTAAATTGTCACTAGAAATAATTAATAATATTTGATGATGATAATTTAGTGACAATAATTGTTTATTATTGTTATATTTATGTTGTTACTGTGGATGTACATATTATTAATTATCTATAGTGTGCGTACTAAGGTCCAGCAATACCAAAATAGTCGCCGGGCTTCCATGAAAATTGCAAGATTATTGGGGAATAAACTTGCAAAATAGATGTTACTACTCTGATGTTTAAGTTAGTAACGTGTGTACTCAAGAAATAAAAGAAAAACTTGAATTAAAGCCATGAGAATAATCGTCAAAAATTATGTAATTCATGTGAGGTGAAAAATATGCTGAAAATTTCTAAAATTTGAGAGATAATGAGAGTACAAGTGTGATAGCTTGTGTTACCAAAATAAATACACAATGTCTTAATTTATAGCATCCATAGAAAAAGATTCGGAAAGTAGTTGGGGTGGATTCGATACCGTTGGATAGCTGCAAATGTTAGTTAAATAACATAAAGATCCAGTTACTTGCTGATTCAGTTAAGAGATTCAGTTACTTGCTGATTAAAAAATTAATTCCAGTTGAGTCTCTTCAGGTTAATTGGAGATCTTTTAATATGGTGTGTCCTTAAGTTGTTGTGTTGTTCATGTTGTATTCTGACTCAACGTGTTGAATTTTGCTTCTTTATTGGGCTACCAAGTTAGTAAAAATAAGATTAGTTACGGGTTTTGTTATCTTACTTATGAGCCTATAGAGTTCGACCTGCTGGGTTGCCTTGGTGGGAGCCTGCGCCCTTATCCTTGGGCTTGAAAGAAAAATGTTTGAGGAGGTAACATATAGTGACAACTTCTTGTCATTAATAATTATATAGTTACAAAATCAAAAATTATTTCACTTAATATATTTTTAGTAATAATTTAAAATTATTAGTTGATATCTTGTTGAAGTGTGTATAGTAGTTTTTATAAACTATTTATTTGCATTGTAATCGGTGTGAAATGTTAGGTTTTATGGCGATTAGAGTAATTAATTTGGCACTAAAGTTGCCTATTCAGCAGTCTCAGTCCATCAGACGGAGCTGCAGCTATGGTTGGTTGTAGAGTGGGCGGAAGAAGAGGTGGGTCTTCGGAATGGGCCCATAGGCCTTGCACTGGGGGTACATAGCAAGACCATCCCAGAGGACAACGCCACTTTACCAAATGCACTTTGACAGCCATTTGGGCATCCCACCACCACAACCGGCAACCGCCCCAACCTCCATCTGACAACGTCTTGATTGCCGACGATCCTGCCCTTACCGAGGACGCTGTTGACGCCCATTATTTTGGAGCAGATATTGGTTCATACCCAATTGATGAGGATTAAGAGGATGTCGCATTAGATTAGGATTTTTTGTTTCTTTGTATTCCTCAATTTTAAAACAAAAATGAACCTTATTTTGCTTTATTTCTAATTATCAGCACATTTTTTTAGTTTATATTCTTTCTTTATTTTAATTGCATTCCTTTTCAATATCTAAATGAAATTTATCATACAATTTAGTTAAAAAATACTTACATTTATCATTTGAAAAAAATACAAAAATTAGAGATGAATTTTTGACAAAAACCATAGTAAATTAAAACTCATTGGGAGTAGGTGCGTCGTAGAGAGTTTTGCAATCCAATCCTCCAGTTCAGATAAACCGCCACAAAGTCTATCCTAAAATTGAGACAACCCTGTAGCAAAATATCATTTACAATACTGTGGGATCGTCATTAGACTGTTGCAACGTTAATTTACTAAATGTTTTGTACACGAGTCGTCTATCTTCCTAACAAAGTCCGTCCCATCACAACTGTCCGTTCATAAACAGTAATGTCACCCTCGCCAAATTGAAGGACATTGCGACGGTTTTCCATTGCAAAATCAGTCTGAAATAAGCTATATAAAGTAGTTGTATTCCAACCCCAACCGAGCTGTAAATTCATTGCAAATTGACAAAAAAAATAGTACTTCCAAATGACGATGCTTGCGACGTTAATAATCGTTGCGAATCTTTCGACGGATGTTTTTTTCCCCATTACCAAATATTTTTCGTATCTCACAAGTAACCTCTCATCATAAATTTTTGTATGAAAAATTGATGGTCGGAAATTTCCAGAGGTTTGGTCGCAAAATTAATGATGGTCACAAATATCCGGATTTTTCTTTATAATATTATATAATTGTATGTATTTTGTAAATTGATCATGTGACTAAAATTTGAAAGGTGCAGAATACATATCATGTTTTTGGTTTCTAAAACTGGAAAAATCAGACCCGCCAGTTCATATAATTCATGTGAGGTTTTCTACTCTATTAATTTGATCTTAAATTGGCTAAACAATGCATTAACATTAATTTATACATTAAAATGAAGCAATCCCAAAACTGCAATATTATTAAAACAATTTAAAATGTTGAAATCCATAGTATTTCTGTTAGCTGGTAACACCTAACAGCATTAAAAGAAAAAAAAATGAAACCAACTTTTAAAAAAATTGGCAGAAGAGAAAGAGATGTGAATGAAAGATGAGTGCTCGAAATTTCGAACCACTTCTCATAAATGCAGGAATTTATGGCTGTTTTGAAAGCTAACCAACTGCACAAACCCACTTCGGTGACCACATTTACTCCTCGCCATCGCCAACCCACCACCATAAATACGTCCTCCACTCTTCTGTTTCAATCATCATCCATCCAACGAATCAAAGGAAACAGAAAGCCCAAGTTTCGCTGCCATGGCCGTAGAGCAAGACCTCCTGTCGACGGAAATCGTCAACCGGGGGATTGAGTCGTCGGGGCCCGACGCCGGGTCGATGACGTTTTCCGTCAGAGTGAGGCGGAGGCTGCCGGATTTCGTGCAGTCTGTGAACTTGAAGTATGTGAAGTTGGGGTACCATTACTTGATCAATCATGGGATATACCTCGCCACCATTCCGGTGTTGGTGCTGGTTTTCGGGGCGGAGGTGGGGAGCTTGAGCAGGGAGGAGCTGTGGCGGAAGATCTGGGACAGCACCGCCGGATACGATCTCGCTACCGTGGTTGCTTTCTTGGCTCTTTTTGTGTTCACAATTTCTGTCTACTTCATGTCGCGCCCGCGGTCTATCTATCTTCTTGATTTTGCTTGCTACAAACCAAGTGATGATTTTAAGGTACGCTACATGACTACATTTCCAAGATTGTGTTTTTAGTCCTAAAATTTTATGTTTTCAATCTTAGAGGGAGATCGAGCATGCTCCTTTTTTTTTTTTTTTTTGTGCAATGTGGTGGGGAATTGAGGATGTCTTGATTTAAACCCAAGATTCTCTTTTTTAACTTATAAGAGTAATATCAATTCAATTAATTGATTAATGGTATGGAGCATGTTTATATGTGTGTTATTGAAAACTTCAAAAAATGGACTAAGGGATTAATTGGAATAGTTCAGATTCTTTGATTAAAATGGGATCTCAATTTTTATTTTATCATTATACATATTTAATTTTTTTATCACCTTTTTCACATACACATAATTATCTTTACCATTATATAATTGAAAAATATCCTTTTATCTCTTCAATTATTTGTTCTGTCAATTTATTTTAATTATTTTATTACCCTCCATCTCTCTCTTCTGATCTTTCCATTTTCTTTATTCTCTATTTCCACATTCCTAACTTTAAAAAGAAAAAAAAGACATCCACATTCCTTTTTCTTTTTTAATTTTTTTCAATAAATTTTCATGACTTTCTTATATTTTTTGTTTAATTAATTGATATATATTTTTAAAATTCTAAAATTGCTAATCAATACCAATAATTAATTAGTTTTAGAAACAAACAGCAGCTGATTAATTTTCTTTTGCCGGTTATTACCTAAAATAATCCAAGAAAATGCTGACAGTCTTGTTCTCATGCATGCAGGTGACGAGAGATCAGTTCATCGAACTAGCCCGGAAATCCGGCAAGTTCGACGAAGCAAGTCTCGAATTTCAGAGGCGAATCCTCCAATCCTCCGGCATCGGCGACGAAACTTATATCCCGAAATCCATCGGCTCGCCGGAAAACACAGCCACCATGAAAGAAGGCCGCGCCGAAGCCGCCACTGTGGTCTTCGGCGCCTTAGACGAGCTTTTCGAGAAATGTAACGTCCGGCCGAAAGACGTCGGAATCCTGGTCGTCAACTGCAGCCTCTTCAATCCGACGCCGTCGCTCTCCGCCATGGTGATCAACCACTACAAAATGAGGGGAAACATTTTGAGCTTCAATTTGGGGGGAATGGGGTGCAGCGCGGGGGTAATCGCGGTCGATTTGGCGCGCGACATGCTGCAGGCAAACCCTAACAACTACGCTGTGGTGGTGAGCACGGAGATGGTGGGATACAATTGGTACCCGGGGAAGGACAGGTCGATGCTCATCCCGAATTGTTACTTCCGGATGGGCTGCGCCGCCATGTTGCTGTCCAATCGCCACCGTGACCACCGTCGAGCCAAATACAGGCTCGAGCATATCGTGAGGACTCACAAAGGTGCTGACATTCGGAGCTTTAGGTATGGGTTAATTCTTGGTTTTTGGTCGTGCTTATGGTTCCATAATTTTTGCACATCCTGCTTAGCTAATAATGCCGTCACAGTTACAGCCGTACACGACTGTGTTTTATGGACCGGATAAGGAGTCAACCTATTTAGTAGAACGATTCGAGTTGAGTTTTAAAATCTTGAAGGGGTCCATCAAAATTAAGAATTTATGCTATATCTACTATCTAGTGGGCTGATTTTAGTACTATGGGTTTAATGTTTTGGGACCATAAATCATAATCTTAGTAAAAGTGTGGCTACCCACAAAATAATAATGCCTATGAACTTCATACTTCGTGTGGTAGAATTAAGGGAGTTGACATCTAATTATATTCTTCATCGAATATAGTTTTAGGTAAATAAGGTTGGCCAGGTTGTCTGAAGCCCAACTAGAAACCAAATGCTGCGGATTATTTCGTTCTGGGGTAGCCCAATTTTTGTTTAAATTCTTTGTACAAAATGCTAGATGTTTTCCAAGAGACTAGAGAATTTCATACAAGGATATTGTCTTCTTTTTGGTAGTTTTGTAAGGATAATATCATTGTATTGCTACTTACATAAGTTAGTTTGCAAATCAAGCATATACATAATTTTATGGGGCCAATCAATATGGGCCGAATCCAGTTAGATGTTCAATCTATCTACATTTATCGTGTGATGGGTGTATAATTTAAAAAAATTGACCAATTATATGGTAAGTATATTATGCTTTGTTCTGTGATTAATTTGATTTGACCAAATCTAATTTTGGTAAGAATTTTTCCTATTTTTGATAGTGGTTTTGAACCTAACGAGTGATTTAGAATAAGGAAGACATGGGTTCAATAAAAATTGTTAAGGTCGAGCTACCCCCCCCCCCCTCACCCTCTTATTTAAGTTTGCTCATACACTATATATCTGTGAATTCTCAGCCTTAGACAGCATGAGTTGATTAATGTTACCTTGGACATTACAGGAGCATCTATCAAGAAGAAGACAGCGAGAAGTTCAAGGGAATTAAAATCAGCAAGGACTTGGTTGAAATAGGGGGTGATGCGATCAAGACCAACATCACAACATTAGGCCCCCTGGTCCTGCCCTTCTCAGAGCAGCTCCTTTTCTTCTCAACACTGGTCTGGAAAATCCTGTTCGGCAATGGTGCCAAATCACAGTCCACAAAGCCTTACATCCCTGATTACAAGCTAGCATTTGAGCATTTTTGTGTCCATGCTGCAAGTAAAACGGTTCTTGATGAGCTGCAGAGGAACTTGAAACTGAGTGACAAGAACCTGGAGGCATCACGTGCTGCACTGCACAGGTTTGGCAACACATCGAGCAGCAGCATTTGGTACGAGCTGGCCTATCTGGAAGCTAAGGAGCGGGTGAAGAGGGGTGATCGCGTCTGGCAACTGGCCTTTGGGTCGGGTTTCAAGTGCAATAGTGTGGTGTGGAAGTCGCTGCGCAAGATCAGGAGACCTTCCAGGAACCCATGGCTTGATTGCATTGACAGGTACCCTCACGGCGATTTTCAGGCGTGATCCTGGAATGGTGTGACCTGACTAAGAGTCAAAGTCTTGGAGATTGGTTTGATGGTTTGTATTGTCCAGTTTGAGTATTCTGAAAGACTACAGGATAGAATGACTTATAAGAAGTTTATTATATTGTTCGAACCTTAGTTCAAGATCATTAGAACCTATCGTTTCAAATTCTCCAAAAGGGGCACGGGTCGTTATTCGTTTTTCTTTTCCTACGTTGGTGTAAAAACTCTAAAGAAATGAGGGCATTGTGGACAATGATGACTAGTAATTTTAAGAGTTTCTCTCCTATTGTTAAATATACACTTGGATGAGTTTTGAAATTCAGAATTCTGCAAAAAAGCGCTTAACCTACTCAATGTTGTAGCATAAATCAAAAAGTTGCATTTCGGGGATGAGGATGAGATTGATTATACAGCAAATCTCATAAGAATGTGAATGAGATTGTGCTGTTAATGTCCACCAGAAAGCTTGATGATCTCTCACTGGTTACGGATGGTGTTGTTCATCATATTCAGAGATGAAAAAGAATAGTTTATCCCGCTGAAACAGGGCAGAGCCATTGAGAAACTCCTGATCATTTGCTCAAGTTTCATGGTTCATATGGGAGAAATATGCAGGCAATGGCATTAAAAGGATGATCTGTGACTCTGTGTTTCAGTAATTGCTAGTAAATGCCGGTGGTTACAGCATATAAAAGACTGAAGATTACGATCAAACGATGCAATGTTTATCTAAATAGGGGTAATTATGAACAGAAGATAACTGTTTCAGACCTGCGGCCGCAATAAACAAATTTAGATGTCCGACGTACGAGAAGAGATGATGGGAAGGGAAGATGTCGACGTAAGTCTCCAAAAAATATTAAATCAATTATGACAGTAGGATCTGTCTTAATTTTGCAAGTATGAATGAGGAACAAGGTACGAGAAATGCAATACAAAGATTTACACTTCAACTTTTGCAATCAATAAAAGCTGGGGAGTGAGGAATAAAATAATTTCCCCCTATTTGACATTTTATTTGGTTGCCTGTTCGTTACACATGCAAGCAAGTCTTATTTTGAAAATTTAAAGGGAAAAAAAGAAGTAAAAAAGAAAAATTACAATTAAAAAATCCAGGTGCCCATAGGGATGGGCAGGAGAAGGGGAAGGCCACCAACGATTTGATTATTATGAGAAAAAAGAACAATCAATCTTTCTCAGGCTAACCAGTCCCCATCCATTACTTCAATTTCTTCAATGTCCATGCTGCAATTTTTCCACAACAGATTTGAAAAGAAACAAATCAGACAGTGATGAATGGGATATGTAATAGAAAAAATTCACCCGAAACACAAGCACACATCAAGGTTATTTCTAATTCACAGGTGTAATATATGTCAGTTGGAGCATCAGTACTCCGATTGAAAAATATCATCAAAAGTTGTGGTTGGGCCAATTGGTATATAAACAATTGGGTTTAATGCAATTTACCCTCTTGCCATAATAAAGATAAGCAAATTACCCCCTATGAAAAATAAATAGCAATTTACCCCCTGTATTTTAAAAAATAAAGCAATTTACTTCCCTGACTAAGGAGGTAAATTGCTTCAATTTTAAAAACATAGGAAGGTAAATTTGCTATTTTATTTTTCATAAGGGGGTTGTTTGCATATTTTCCACAACACGGGTAGGTAGATTGCAATTTACCCATAAACAATTAGACGATACTAACTCTAATAATAATAAATACTTGTGGGATAAAATTATCTTTGTGGAACTTTATTGACTAATAATCCCATAAAATCCAGGGGTCACTTCATCGATTTGCCAAAACAACAGGTCTTGCAAAGAGGGAAGGTGCTCTAAACCTAAGATTGAAACAATTCCATCCATTTAACATGCAACGAAAAAAGGGAGAAATTTTAGAAGAAACATTGAACGAAAAAGCACAAATCTAAAAGAATAAGGGGAAACACACTGATCATCCCATATGTAAGCACACATACAACATTTCACATCAAAGTAACAGAATTCTTTTCTCTCACCAGATGACAAGACAAAAGTAAGGCCCATAATTCTACTTGATACTATTCTTGGCATGTATTTAAATTTGTCAAACTAATTCTTACCATGGCAAAGCAGGATCTTGGAAGTAATCATCAGAGCAAAAATCATTCACATGCTGCAAGCAGCTTTCGTTTGCATTTAGCCACGCTGGGAATTCCATGACTTCATCAAATGGAGAGTTCATAAAATGCTCACCATTCTGATTCTCGGGTTCAACTTCCATTGACTTCAAGACGTTGAACCACCATGCTGAATTTACCAAATTCAGGGTATCATTCCACTCCATCTGGTACTGCTCGCCGATTGACCTGATCTCAGCCATCTCCTTATCATCCATTGCAGTGTGAAAACCCAAATCCCCAAATTCTGCCACCTCAGCGGCCACAGAAGGTGGTGCACCCATGCAAGGAATTTCCTCAGTGGTGGCTGAAAGAGGAGAAGAGGTTGATGGGGATGAGGATGAGTAAATTGACGAAGGGTTGGGGCTGCAGTGGAAAGCGGTTGAGTCCAAGTTGGTAAAATCTTGAAGATTGAGATTCAGGCCAAGTGCTTGACTAGGGAGTGCAAAATCGAGATTTTCTTGGACAAGTGGTGGTGGTGGTGGTGCAATTGGAGAAATGGACCAAGAATAAGGAGGACAAAGACCAGGTGAGTAGGAGAAACTGTCCAGATAATTGGTGGGGAAATTATTCGAAATAGAAGAATTCGAAGCATAAATTCTTGGATTTCTCCTGGACTTCAATTTTGCTTCTTGTTCTAGACAAAGTTGATGAGATGAAGGTTCAAACGGCTGAATTTCAGGCCCTGATTCCATATGTTGCTGCTGTTGTTTCTCACTGGCTTGTTTCATTGCCGCTCTATGAAACTTCAGGGCAGTGACAATTTCTCTCCGGGCTTCAGCCATATTCAGCAGCCTTTCTTGGTAAGGCCTGCTGGTGTGAAGCCTTCTCCTGACTTGCTTTTTGTGCTGTTGAGGGGGCTGTTGGGATTTCTCTGGTTTCTGATCGGAGACTCCATCACAAGAATTTCTGCATAAACTTTGATTGTTCGAAATCCCTTCTCCCTCTAAATTTTCATGCTCTTTGGGATTTGGTGAATCTTTGGTTCTTGAAGAGGTTAATTGTTTAACAAGGCTACGAATGTAAGCACCTGACAAATGGGGTTCTTTCAGTTTTTCAAGCTTCTCAATTTCGAGTGCACCATTTCTAGACTTTGACGATGAAGATTTACCCCTCATCTTTCTTGAGCTAAAATTGTTCAGTTTAGCAGTTTGAATTTTCAGTAACTCAGAAGAAAATGGAAGGCTGGAAGGAGGAAAGAGAGCTGGTCTGGAACATCATGTTTTTCGCTTTTGGGGGGCCAAAGTACAGAATTCAGAGATCACAGGTCCGGATGGAGGGGGGCTCATGGGTGTTATAAATAGCTGGCAGCACACTCTAGGGCTTTTTAAAATATTTTGGAATTTTGCCTATTTTGGCAAACAACTAGGTTGTTCCCACTTTTACTATTATATTCTTTTTTCATATTTTAGTATTTTGGCAAAAAGCTAACGAATGGTAGTTAGAAGAGGTTCCAGAGCTGATTCTGCCCTCTTACTGCAGCATATCATCTTCGATTAACTCTTCTTCAGCTTCTTGGCCTCCTTGTACAAATTTTCAATTCTAATTCTCGTGCAAGTAATTTAATCCTTAAAAGAATACTAAACATCAAAAGTTATGATTCAGTACCAAATGCCTATATGACATTACCTTGGTGTGCAGCTATGAATAAGATATATTCAATTATTTCAAGAACTTCGGAGCCAAATAACGCAGTAATTGAATATTAAGTTTTTGTCAGAGTTCATGCCTTTAAATCAGCAATCACGAGCACTTTGGTAATATATAAATTGCATAATTAACAAAAAAAATCATTTTCTACTAGAACCTGAATAGGATGCGCATATCATAGTTGGCTACAAGGTGGAGGAAAAAGATAGCTAGAGAGAAACTGTCGGAAGGTTACCTAAATTCGATCCCCACATGAATCTTCTAAAATTCAATCATACATGAATTTATTTTCTGTGCATATCTTAATACTCTATCCTGTACTAACTTGTAAATTTATTGAAGAATTGGAGGGACTACCTAAGAAGTTTCTCCGATCATAGCGGTTGGCTGTAAAACAAATTTTCTCCCACATCCACATCTTACAGGATCAAACAAACTGACAGAGTCAGTATTCACTAAAGTTGACTTAGCTCCAACACCCAAATTTCGTCTATGTCTATGAAGTTTCACATGTATCACTTACATCACGACACAACATGCAGTTGTTAGAAAGGTTGCATATAAGCTTTTGTAACTTCAACTTTGCTTTCAATTTTCAACTACAAATACAATATAGGCTACACAACTTGGAGAAACCTAGTTTAGTATAACATAATTAGTTTCAGAAATCAGCAAGCCATCAACTCGGAGTCACATGAGAACTTAAGTACATAACATTGTTCATGAGCAATAGCACAATGAAAACGCTCATTAAGGTTCAAAAAATTCTTAATAATTTTCTGATTTTTCTCAACAAATGACCAATTGAAAAAAATCAGTTGAAAAGTGCTGCCATATCGTGGGCAATTGCTTTAGCTATTCTTTTTAAGGTCTATAACTACATGAAAGATAAGAGAATGTGAAATATTTCGAAGTTTATTCAGTAATTTAATGTCTTCCTTTTCTTTTTAGGAAGTAATGCCTTTTTTAATTGCCAACAACTTCAGGCATACTATGACTGAAACAAGAAAGAAATTTCTTCTTGTTTAGATCCATTAAATTTCTTCTTGTTTAGATCCATTAAATTTCTAGTATGTAACATAGGCAATTGGACCAGGCTCTGGAAAAGTCATTTTGGTACAGAAACTGACAGGAGAATTTCAATTACTGTTGTACCCTCCTCCTATAACAAATAAAAGAAAATATTGAGAAAAATATGATCCTAATTTTGTTCTCCAACAATCAATATTTTCCATTTTAAATTGCTCAACTTGATTAGAGTCAGTTGATAAAACAAAGAACTTGGACCTTTTATAAAGTCATAAAAACACAGCGTGAAGAAGACAGAAAAGCTCCATACCTTCCTCTCATTGATTCAGTTTTCGTTTCATATTTCATGCTCCTTTTTCGCCAAACAGCTCTTTTGGCTTATACTGGTTTTAGTGATGTTTTACAATGGCTCTGTGTCAGCACCTGTAGCCAAAAGATTATTGAAATTTTACTATCTCATGGAATTTTATCAGCAGAAACAGTGAATTCAGCTTTTAGTCTAGGAATAAAGAGTAAAAAATTGTTTCAGGGGACAGGGATTAACAATAA
>NC_026150.1:17884228-17957501 GCF_000512975.1 Sesamum indicum
GTTTTCAGAAGTCACTCACACTAGTGTGATAATCCTGAACAGTGTCATACAATACATGAGTTCCTGAATTTGAAAATAGTTTCTTAACATTAGTAGATCTAGACTATATTTCAACTTGGATCTTGATAAAGAAAATACTGAAAGCAAACATCACAAATTGACAAAAGGACAAGATTATACTAGTATCTGAGCTAATACTAATCTATACAACATGGAGATTTCCTGAGGACTTGAGTTTAAATTTGTACAAAAGAGGTGAAAGATCAACTGTCAGTAATTCAGTTTAGACCACACACACACTATCATTCATTGGTAAATTAATTCAAAGATCAAAACATCATTCAGATTGTTTCTTTTGCCTCATTTAACAAGCAATATCCAATCAACTGCAGGTCCAGAAGCAGCAATTGAGTTCTCAGTGATCCAATTTGTGTGACATGATCAAATGGACATTCCTAATTCAATCTCAACCTTTTTCTGATGTCCTTTCTCAGTGCCTTTTGATTTCAATCCCATTGCTTTTTCTCTTGTACAGTTGTACGGTTTTGAGTTATTCAAAATCAATTTTGAGTTATTTTTATAGCATTATATTGGAGTTGGAATCCTCCAAATTTTGGAGTTATCGTTCTCAAATCCAAGTTCTTTCATCTATAACAATAGATCACGGTTATTGATGCAGCTTAATTCTAACATTTAGTATTCCTGAAACATTTAAATTCAAGGATCTAGAAACTCAGGATTCAAATTCCTGATAACAAATTAATTTCAATTGTTTGAAAAAGTTTGAATTACTATTGATTCCACGTCCTAGCATACAGCAAATACTTTTTAATTATATTGCAGTTAACTAATATTATAGTTGTTTGAATTTTTTTTGTTCCAAAGTATTTTTTCAAATCAAACCACAAACTAAGGTAATTATGCATTACAAGTAATAACAATAATAATAATAATCAATGAAACAGCATTTCGACATATAAAATATATGTGTGCGAAAATCATGAAAATGAGAATATTACGCCAAAATAGAATGCAATAAGTAAAATAGAAATAAAATCATGGGTTAACACAGTAAAGAAAATTATCAAAAAAACATATAAGAAGTGAAAGGAAAAGAACAGGCCTGACTGCTGCTGCGCCATTGTGGATAAGATCCAAAACACACCGCATTTACCATTTCCATTTTCTCTGAAAAAAAGAAAGAAAAAAGAAAAGGGCAAAAACCCTGCTGCAGCTTCCACCAATCCCCTTCCGCCGCAGTCGCCTCAGATGGTTTTGACGAATCGCATTGTTCCACAAAATTATCGCCATTACTATATACATATCCAAACAATAAATATTCATAGCGTAGCCCCCCTTTTCCTGGTTGGATTCCATTCACACCACCGCAGCGAAAAATGTCTGTTTCTCATTATTATAATGGGGGTGATGAGAGAAAGAGATATCAATCAATCAAGTTGCCAAATGCAAGGGGGAAACTAAGAACTCAGAAAGTGGGAATTGATTCGTCTGGTGTTTATTTTCCTGATAAATACAAATTTACAGGAGGTGTAGTGGGGTGCTGGGGCTTCCCTCCATCGCTCCCAAATCCAAATGTGAATCCCTAACTTTTACAGTTTACAGCAATTAATAAGAGGATAAGATCATTGCGCAGTGGACATTGACTGGTCTTCTCGTGTTTAGGCTGATAACGGAAAGCTACTTACATTATCGCTTCTATAAAATAATACTCCATAATTATTTTAAAATAATAATTTATTTTTATTTTGATTTGAACTTAAAATCTAAATTAATAATTTTAATAAGATAAAATACCTTTATATAAATTTATGATCCCTTTAATATTATAAATTAATAATTCTTATAAAATTATGAATATAACTAGTACCACTTAGTAAAATACGATTATATTATTATTTATTTCTTCTTAAAATTTAAATATAATTGTATTTCATTTCTAATTGCATTCAAAAGCTTCGATAATTCGTTTTCATACTGCAATGAAAAATTGCGTAAAATTGTTGCTACGAGTGCTTCTTTCCGCGTAATTGGTTGCAAACGTATCGTATCATCTTCAATTTCATCTGCAATAGGTTCAACGTTACTAGTTACAATTTCTTCTAAACTTTGAACCTCTGAACATGTATTACATTTAATTAGTCACATTGTACATGAACATCATTCAATTAGTCATGTATATATTTTATTATAAAGATGTAGGTTTGTTGAATCGGAAAAAAATCTCTTTAAATTTATAAATTAATTAATATCTCTTTAAATTAATAAAATTATTAATTTATAGAGATTTTAGTATATTTAAGTGGGTTGATCTTTCAAAAATAAGATTGGTAAATTACAGCGAGCTCCCTACTGTTTGGTGTAATTGTTAATAACTTAGTACTTTTTTGTTATTTGAAAAACCATTACTAACCTCCTAATATTTGACAAAATTATGTAAACTACGAAAGTCTGAAATTGTCAACTTTATTTATTGTATTCTTTATCAAAAAAATAAAAAATTATAAAAATAACGATGAGTAAAAAAAACTATCCACTTAATTGATAAAAAGAAGAAAAATTCACCAAATTTTGTAATATAAGTCATTATAATTCATGGCTCATATTTTGGTCAGTTCATCATAAAAAATAAATGAAAACCAAACGAAGACTAATGAATTAGCTAATTGCTGGACGTTCATTAAATCAATAGGTATTAGTCATTTTTTAAGCAATAAGAAATATGTATAATTATGTAAAATTTCAAAGAGTTGGTTATTATTTTGTCATCTTTTAAGTAATAAGAAATATGTATAATTATGTAAAATTTCAAAGAATTGGTTATTATTTTCCAAAATAATATTAATTGTTTAAACAACATGCCCCCATCTTTTTTTGTACTTTGTGTCTTCTACATGTTGCACTTGATTTTACTAGGTAAATTACGGGCAACTCCCTTAAAATTTGATATAATTATAAATATTTTTTATTGTTTAAAAAATGATTGGTTTTTGTTTTTTTGAAACTAACTGTCATCCAAAATCACCTATTCCACTAGCTTAGATCGGGATTACATCAATAATTTATTAAATAACAAAAATATTTGTCATTACATCAAACTTTTGAAGAATTTGATGTAATTTACCATTTTTAATACATAGAATAGAATGCATTTCTTTATCCCAATTAATGGGCTTTTTTAAAAAAAAAAATAAAATAAAGGGAACTGTATTTCTAATGGTAGGGTGGTAATTAAAATTGGAAGATGGAGGACCAACCTTACAGTCATAGATAGGGTAAGGGCACCCCTACTAACTAACTACTCTATACTCTAGCTAACTTAATGATACAAATTAATGGTGGCATAATTATGATTATTGCTTTTCTGCCCCAATTAAACCAAATTATTTCATTTTTATACAATAATTAAATGCTAACTAATTTGTCTTGCCCAAAATATTAGTCGTTGGATCTTAACTTAATTGTGAGCATTTCTTGTAACTGTAGTTATTGCTCGTGTCGAGATTTTAAAAAAACAAAAAAGAAAATTGTTGCGTAAGCACACGAATAATCTGATTGATGTGAAATATAATCTCGTCCGATATTTTATTTATCGCTCCGATTATTGATGTAATTTCTGGGGCTTGTACCGATTTCTTCAAAAGGTGGTCCATTAATAAATTATAGTAGAATTAGTTGTGATACATAAATAAGTTTGGGGGATGAGAGAAACAAATAAAGGATGGGTGGTCCAGTCACCAGTGCTGCTGCTGCTGCTGCTGCTGCTGCTCCATAGTAATAGTAGTCTATGTTGATCCTTTCTACACCCAGTTACAGTTGGAGCTGCTTTCACTCTTTTTTCTGCACAACTACTCCACCACCTTCAATTTGTCAACTTTATTTTATATTTTATTTTTTTTATTTTCTTGATGACACGTAGGAATTTTAGTTAAAGAGAAACCTATAATGTTATTCCGATAATATATATAATAATTATTAATCTGAGCGTCGTAGTGTATTATCCTGTAAAAATAAGGGGTGCATTAAGTTTTTATATGGAAGACGCTCTGTTGAGTAATAGTGGAGGGCGCATCACATCTAATTTCTACATTAACTTGTTGAATTTGATGTCAACGATCAATTGATTGATCAGAAATATATTGATTATTATAAATTTGTTAGTCGACACTCTTCATAATAATTATTTCTATGTAATTTGATATGCTAATATTCAAATTTATTAAAGTAAATTCTAAATAAAAGAATGTGTCTCAATTAAAAATGAAAAAGATTATGATAAATATAACGGTGGGAGCATCTGCAAGGAGAGGCGGGGTAGATATGAGGAGTCGGAATCAACGGCTATGCCTAAGTGGAGGTGAGGGATGGGAAAGGGGCCGGGGCATCCAATGGGAGGAGGGGCTCCACGTGGGCTACAAATAAGAGACAATCACAATAAATCACCCGTCCCGCGTCCATCCCCCTCCTCCATTGCCTGTGCCGCTCCCACCCCAACATTAACACGAGAATTCGTGCGTTTCGATTACTTTATTAACAAAAATTAATTATATATTAATTTAAAATAGTTGATCAATCACATAATAAGTGTATTATATTTACTTTATAATTAATTTGAGTTCGATCAATTTATTTTAAGTAAAGAATATAATCCTTGAATATCAATAACTTCCAACAGTGGGTAAATATTGAGGAGACGTAAGCAATACGATTGTAATTTGTCAAATCATTCAAAATGTGTTCTGATTATTTTCTATTTTAAAGAAATTAATATTCTTTTTTTGAATCAATTTTTATTACATCAATGCATAATATTCATATTTATTAACGTATAAAACGCACATTTATTTTTTTGGATTATTTCATAATTAATTTAATGATTCCAAAATTAATAATATATAGACCAAAATATAAAAGTAAATTATAAAAATTCCGCCATTAAAAAATACAGCTAGTTAAATGGGCTTTAGACAAAAAAAAAAAAAAAAAGAAGGGAATAATTACACTCTTCTCCTTGAGGTTGGTGTAATTATACGTAGAATCCCTATAATTTGAAAAGTTACATTTAACATTCATGAGGTTTGCTTTCATCTAATAAATAAGTCCCTTATACGTCTTCACGCATTAATGCATGTAAGGAGGTATATCTTCACTGTTATAAGAATATACTAGTTCAAAAAGAATCGTTTGACCTATGATAAATCGGTAATAAATCAACCGATGGTAAATATAAATTTTCACTAAGTTTTTTTTTTTTATTAAATTCAACAATTTAGTGAATTTTGTTCAACAAAAAAACTTATTTGTTATAGAAAAATAAATTTTAGAGATACTAGATATAATTTTTTAAATTATAAAAAATTTACGTGTAATTACATCAAATATCAAGAAAGTTGAGTATAATTAAAAAAAAAAAGAGAGAGAGAGAACAAAAAATATTTGAAAGTGGGGGGTTGAGAAGAGTCATTAAATAGAATGGAAGGGGATAGAAATGAATGGGGGTGAGGGAGTTGATTAAATGAGGAGGCGGACCGCCCTCGGCCCCAGCCTGGGCCTTGGCGTCGGCGGTTGCTTTCAGAAGCCGAAAACGTAAGGTCACTTTCCGCTATTAGTGGGGGTGCCTTTGCCTTTGGGGACCATCTCCTACTACTTCACATAATTACCCCACCACCAACACTACGCACCGCCCTTTTCCCTCTCTCTTTAACTCCTCTTTTTTACCTCCTATCCTATGGTTTGGCGTAAATTATAGCTATTTCTTTTGAAATTTGAAATAATTATAAATATGTTTATGTTATTTGTAAAGTTAAAATTATTATGTAACTCATAGATAGTGATGTGGACATTACTATTTTATTTTTATTGAAACTTTTTGTAAAATTAAAACAAAAGTATATGAAAAAATAAAAAATAACGGAATTGGTTCGGTAGTAGACGGACGTTAATTTCTCACACAACAAAGAATATTTGTAATTATATCAAATTGTACCCTATTGTTTATGAAAACATTAGCCATATGGTTTGTGAATTTATAAATTATAGAATCATACTCTGGTGAAATTTAATGCTATCAATGTGAATTTATACTCATGTCAACTGTGAATCGTACACTGATTATTACGTCCAGGTCCAGGTCCAAACTCATTTATATGGATGAAATTATGAATTCAAATTCAAATTTAAGAAATATGCGAGAAAAATTATATATATGCATGTAAACTATTTAATGATATCTTGATAATAATAGCTATATGATTGATGATTATAAATTAACATAAGCAATTGATGAGAGAGAGAGAGAGAGTAAATGGGAGGAAGTGTTGTAGAATTAGAAGGGAGGCATGCATGGATATGCAGTGAAGGAAGGACAAGTTGCAGCCAATGAGAAGCCATGAAAGCCAATCCCTTTACGCCATTTAGAGAGAAGTTGATGATGAGGTGAAAAAGGGAGCAGAAACAAAATGAAGATGGTGATACACTGATACTGATACTCTGATACTGATACCTCAGGAGGCCACGCCCAGTTATTTATTTTGGGATATGGATGTAGATCAGGTGTGGATTCATTGCACGCATGCACGCTTACTGCAACCCCAACCCCAACCCCAACAATCAAACTTCCTACATGCCTTCAACAATTTCTTTGCTCTTCTTCAACTTGAAGACTTGGATTCTGATTGGGCCACTAATCAGTTTTGTTTACGTTATGAAAACTTTGGTGAGATGCTACCTAGGAATCTCATCCCTCCAAATTAAACAAAAAAAGAAATGTTAAGAATTGATAGTGTTGCTCCAAATATTGTTAGTGAAACTCTATTGTTTAGTACTTCTTTTACTTAGGGATAAATACAGTCCTTCTTCTTAACTTTGGTATAATTACATGTTAACCTCCTATTATTTGAAAAATTACATCTAGTATCCTTGAGGTTTTGCTTCTGTCTAACAAATAAGTCCATCTATTAGTTAAAATTTATCGAATTTGCTGATGTTACAAAAAAGAATGGATAAAAATCTATATTTACCATCAATTGACCTATTACTAATTTATTGCAGGTCACATAGATTGTTTCTATGAACAAATTACTCTTATACATCTTTCGTATATATGTTAATGTATATGAGAAGTTATACCTGTAATGTTATAATTAGGGTAGTTTAATAAAAAAAGAATTATCGAACCTACAACAAGTCAGTAATAAATCAATCGACTGTAAATATCAATTTTAATTTATTTATTTTTATTAATATAAAAAATTCAGTGATTTTTTACGAATAGAGGAACCTATTTGTTATACAGAAGCAAGTTTCAGGAATACTAGATATATGCTATTTTTTAAACTATATGAAATTTACGTATAATTATACCAAACAAAAGGGGAAGGGATCGTAACTATTTCCTTTTAATTAACATGGAGTAATGAAGTTCTGGTACTGATGCAAGCAAAATATATATCAAGTTCAATTGGAGGAAGAAATAATGAAGTAAAGTGACAAAAATTAATAAAGTATAGGCCGTGGTTAAGTGTGAAATTTGAATGTTTCCCTTTCTGTTTGGGGGAGCTTGTAATTTATAGGTAATCTCCAATCATTGGAATAAGGCTAGATCTCCTTCGATTAGATGTGAGAGTTATTTCCTTATAGTTAGATATTCTAGCTCCTCGAGAAAAGAGTAAGTATCTTGCCCTTTTAGATTCTTGGTAAGGTGAGGGGATATTCTCTTCTTGTTAGGATCTCCTTATCTCTTATGACACCTCGTTTCCTAATATTGACGATTGGTTTTTATATGATCTTAAGAGGCCCTCGACTAACGTTGATTGCGGGGTTTCATGTGGGCACCACCTACATTATTTGGGGACCCTCTTTGGTTTGGGCTTCAATAGAATTGGGCCCTCCACATTAGTTGGTGCCTCTTGGACGCTTGATTTTTTTGTGAGTTCGTGTAGTTATTTTTTTGAATTAATTTATTTTTATTGACTCTAAGTATATTATTTCGAATATTTTGTACAATTTCTTTGAATATATTCATTATATAAAATAATTGAGGAAGCCGAAAGTAAAGGTGCGCATGCAAGATATTGGTGAACTACATCATTGAATGTTGGACCATCATGACCCATGAACAAGGCTATAACCAAGGCAAGCATTGCATTTGCTTCCTGGGCTCAGTTGAGTAGTTGACCTTCTTCCATACGTCCTGGTCAACTGTACTAGCTATTTATACACATTTCTACTTTGACATCCATCACTGAAAATTTTCCGGGCTCAAATGGCTGGGGTACTTAGGTATTATACTGGACCTAATCATAATCATGGGCCCTTGGGCTATGGGATGATAGTGAACCTTCCATGCTGTTTTTGGGTGTTGTGAGGTGGGCCAATTTATTTATTCGCATGAAATTATGTGATTGATCAAACTTGAAACAAATTAAAATTTCTTTAGGTACCATCACAAATACGCAAAATGATTTTTTTATAAGGTGGACAAGTTGTTAAATTGAATAATCTAACGCCAATTATTTAAAGTAGTCTGCCCCAACCAAGGAATTTCATTTTAGATATAGTCATGGACTCACTGTCGATGTTCCTCCCTCTCTTTTCATACTTTGTGGTGGCATAGTCTTTGTTAGTTCAAGGTTAATAAAACAGAAATTCGCTTGTGACATCTGATCATTTTTGTAATAATCCCGACAGGGTATGTCACTCATTCAAACTTAATATATCAACACTCAAATCAAATAATGTTTCCTATTCACTTCCGCAGAAGCTACATGTAAAGTATCGACATCAGGGGAAAAAAAAAATCACTACAACATACGAGCAATTAGTAGAAAACTAAAGCTAAAAACACCACGTACACGTACAGGGAAGTCTGCTACATTCTACCCCAAATCGAGGCTTCAATCCTAGGCTCAAAAGAGAAGGCGCACACGAACTCTCTGCCTTCCTCATTGCTATTGCATTCTGGTAATTCAACCCATTCGTTTGTAGCCAAATTGCACATCATGTAACTGCAGAGTTCCCCTGAATTCAGACAAACCAGCATTTCTTTACCAGCGGCTGTGCAGTTTATGTCCACCTTCTTGCCGTAGAATTTATGTGATATCGACGGTGGCATCGCGGCTATCTGCCGCCAAGATTGAATACCGTCGTCCCACGTCCATACTCTAAGGCTAGCAGTTTCGAGAAATTCAGAGAGCAAAACCACGTGCATTTGTCCCCCGCTCCCAACTAGATCGATTGAGTACTCGCAGAAAACAGGCAGCAGCCTCGGGTACTCGAAAAAGAATCTGCGTGTAAGGTTGCAAGCTACAACTGTGCCTGAGGAGCTAAGGAAATACAGTATTTCCTCGCCGTCTTTAAGAGTGAGAATCGATGAATATTGCTTAGCTGGGCTCCTCTGTATGTCTGTCGAGACCAGATTGCCGCATTTGCTCAAGAAATACTGTGTACAATCGTCGCTTGTTTCGGTTTCCACAGATCTGTCGGCTTTTCTTTTGAGGACAATGTCTTCTCCCCATTCGTCAGTGGTGGAGTTGTATTCCCTGAATGTGAGGTTTGGAAGCTCTCCTGAAACTAAAACCAGCTTGTAAGTTTCAGCTTTTGACATCATCGAGATGGCCCGAATGGGCGATTGTGGGTTGCGAGACGCTGAATTAAGCCGGCGGCAGGAGGCGGTGACAGGGTTGTTGACGATGAATTCACCGTCGGCACGGTGGAAGCAGATGAGTCCACCTGAGGCAGCAACAGGAATGAAATCTTTGCAGGACTCACGGTTCTTCTGGTTGAGCTGGAGCAGAGGCGAGTGATTGAGTTTCTTCCAGTTTCCTTCCGTGGAATCGAAGACAATTGGTTGGTGGCTCGGGTGCGGCTGGGAATCAACCATGAAAAACCAGGGATCCCTGGATGGAACTTGAGAGCAGGCAAGCCTGAAAGTAGCGGAATCCACCACCGATTTCCATCTCTTGCACACTGAAGTCAGGCGGAAAAAGGCAGACGGTGGGAGCCAAGAAAGAACTCGCTCAAGAAGGTCCTGATTGAGCTCGTTCAGTGGGAATCTTGAACTCTCATCTTCACACAGCTTTCTCTTATGACTTCTTCTGCAAACCATGCTATCTCCAGCCTCCATAGCTGAATCAATGAAGAAGGGCTGGAGTGTGATTTCTATGTGAGTGAGTCGTGCAAATTGGAAAAAGGGAAAATATAAAGAGGTGTTGGTTAATGGTTCAGGGAAGTTTCCGGGAGAGCTGGTTTTATATTTTAGACAAATGGGGTTGACAAAGAGTAAAGTGAAAGGTGGCATTGACAAAAAAATGATTAAGAATGTGTCACGGGTGGGATGGGATGCTGTAGAAAAAGAAAAAGCCGAAAAGGTGAAGTTGAGGCACTGAGGCTGAGCTGATAGAACAGGGAATTCAATTCCAACGAGGAAAAAGAGAGGAACTCCTAATCACGGCGCCGATGGGATTTTCCTCACTTTTTTTGACACAAAAAAGAACACAACAGGCGCAGGGGGACCCTATGTTTACTTTCTGCCTCTTCCCCCCCATTTCTCTTTTGATGCCAAGAGAACAATCAATTTATTAACTTACAGTTCTGCTTTTCAGTTTCCAGGCAATCTTCAACTTGTTCACAACTAGATTATCATGATCATATTACACCCGACCCGAATGGTTTTTTGACAAATGATTGGTTATGAATTCGACCATTATTTTTCCCATACGTACATTTCATGAAACGTCTCATCACAAACATTGGTTGATTGAGTGTGTTGTGATGAGATGATTTTTAGTGTTTTCTTTTTGTATTTTTTGGCAATGGAACAAATGTCAAAGGGGTGGCTGACCTGTGTAAAGTGAAGTGTAAGCGTTCCCATTTCAATTATTATAAATAAAAAAAAAAGAAAGAAAGAAAAGAGAAGAGAGGATATGATGGAAAAAGTTGACATTGTACATCTGTTCTGTGCTGCCTATGAGGAATCTCACCCTCACCCTCACCCTCACCCTCGTGTATGTATACAAGTTTTGCTTTAAGAGTAATTATTTTAAGCTTTGTCGTCAGATGATTGAAGTCAAATGCAAGAATCCAAAGCTCTGACTTCATTAGTTTTGACAAATAATAATGTAAGTAAGCTCATCCCTACCTCCACTAATTTAATTAAGGTAAAGTTATATTTTTAATCTTGTAATTTTCGGTTATTAGTATTTTTCGTCTTGTAACTTATTTTATTTATATATTTAATATTTTTAACAAATTTAGTTCTGAACACCCCACTTTTAGTCCTTTTTTTGGCAAATTTAGTCATGTATTGACAATTTTAGTCCTAGTGACTCATAGTTACATGATTAAAAATAAGATCTATTGCGGTGTGAGTAAGATCAAAATTATCAATATAGGACTAAATTTGTCAAAAAAGGACCAAACATGAAATGTTTATGACTAATTCGTCAAAAAATGATTAAATATGTAAATAGGATAAATTAATGCTTTTCATTTTCTATTTTGGAACTAATCAATATTTATTTGTAATTAATTAAACAAAAAAAAATTTATCGTACCCTGTGCAGTCTAACTATACAGAATATGAATATGGTAAATGAAATACAAGAAGAAATACTATTACGCAGCAAGAGTTGGGACTAATGTACCTCTTGCTATCAACTACACCATTTTCTCATACTTGATGCTAATTTTGGACTCGTTTGAAGAATCGTTAATACGGAAATGAATTGAGTGGCTTAAGTGCAAACAAAAAGAACAAGAAAGTGAATCATCTCTATTCAGCTGGGTGCAATGTGGGCCAGGTGTGATAAACTCAGAGCTTTTTCCAAATTGAGCCCAACGCTGCAGAGTCCAAGCCCACTATAAATGATAGGGCAAATGGGCCTTCGTGCTCCACAAAGCTTTGCCCCAGTTTGTAATTACTGGTTAGTTTGAATATTTCTATTTTTAGTAAATCGATTATGTATCATAATTTCAGTTACTAAAAATTTATATCAATGACTAATTAAAAAATATTAATATAGTCATATAAATAGTATTAAATTAACAAAATAAGTTTTACATGTTGGTAAAATTTGAACCTATAACATTGATATGCATAAAATAGGCTGGTTCAAAAAGAAAAAATGGAAGGCCCATGAGAGGCTCGTAACATTCTAAAAGGTTCAAGAGGACCTAGCAAGCAGCCCTGGCGGGTGTCTTCCAGAAAACAGATTGCGAAGGGAGGAGGCCCAGGATATCTCTAACGGCTGGAAATCCTTACAGACGAGGGAAGTCCCTCAAAGCTCTGAACTCCTTGACTGTTAGGACTCCCTATTAGTTATGAGTCATCATTGATGAAGAACATTCCCCAACTTAGAGATAAGTATCCAAAAGCATACGTAATAGAAGATAAAGGCAGATCATGGCTTATCCAAACAATCCTTATCCATTCTTTTCCGAGAATGAAGAAAACGTGCAGAACCCCATTACAGGGGGACACCTCCCTATAAATACAGTTTTATTCTTCCATGGTGAAGACACATTCCCAACACATTTCTTATTATCTGGACGACACCCCTCACGTTCCTCACATTTCTCTTACTCTCTAAATCATCTCTCTCTCTCTAAATATTCTTTAAGTACTCTACAAGCACATTATCACATATTTTTGCACTTTTCATTGAATTTATTACTTAAGTTTTCAATCACTTTTTTGCTTAAGTTTCGAACAATAGTTCATATTCATTGGACCAGTGCATTTTTTGTATGCATCATACCTTCTAATTATAGGACTCTAGCTTTTAGTGTTTGATATTTAAATGTATTGAAGGATCATTTTTTTTTGAAAAAAGAAGAAGAATGGGTGAAGCATCATCCTTTTTAACAATCTCACACGTAATTGTGCCTGAATTTTTGGGCATATTTTGACTATATTGTGAAATGTGAAGCTCCTAGAATTGTGATTATTGACCGATTCATTAATTAATGTCCAAGAATTAGGTGAGAACCACTAATCCATTATTTTCCACACAATTGAAAGCTTGTCTTAATTAGCGAAGTTGAGGTCCTATACCATGAGATCATGTTGCCCCACGAGCATGTAGGATGTTATTATATATATTTTCATAATAGTTGTTGTTCTACTTTAATAATAGGTGTTGATTAGATATAGTTATTTGATATTGATAACTAATATATATGATTGTTACAATTGTCAATAGTTATTAGATATAAGTACGTGATATTAATAACTGTATTGAATTTACTAAAAAAATAACCTTAATTTTAAAAAAAAAAATTAGAGAGGCTTATGATGAGCATTATCAAACCTCCATCCATCTAATTATTATGATTGTCCCACAAGCATCCACATTTCTCCAGACATTACATAAAAAATGGAAATTTGGCTTCTCATACCGGGGAATAGCAAAAACTTCAAGCAACTCTACGTAAAATAAAAAATCCAAAAGTCTATCCCTTTTTGTTTTTGAAAATTGACAGGCTCTCTAATCCACCCTAAACTATTACAAAGTGATTTCCATTTTGGCTTCAAGTTATGCTGTCTCTTTATTTTAAAAATGATATTAATTATCAATAATTATATATTAATGACACTATCAATTTTGAGCTTCCATGTATATATAATAATAATAATAATAAATATAGTTAAGCTGAGAAAAACTGCGAGACACGTCAGTGTAGGCACGAGTACTAAACTATAGTTTTTATTGGCAAGTCGAATAAGTAATTTGTCTGGGTCGCATGTTGCAAGAAAATAATAAAATTATGAAATTGTATATATATATATTTATAGATTAGATCAACTGCATAGAGATTACGCCCAAACGCACGCGGCTATGTGATATGATGAAATAATAAACTCATACAAATTAGAGCTAATTAGTACAAAATATTTGGATTCTTCACTCACTGAATCTTAATTAATAAATTCAGCAAAAAATTTGGATTCACTTGTCAAAGATTTGGGACTGAATATTGTTAGAAAAAAAGTTAATTAATTTAGGGTTTTCGTTGTTTAATTCCTTTTTTTTTTTTTTAATTATGGGATGTTTGTCTTTTTTTGATTATTATTAATTCTGCATTAATTTTTCAAGAATCTGACTCAGATTGATGTCAGCTCTGCATATAATTCCACCTTGCAATATCAAGTGGATTGCGATTTCTCATATTGCTGACAAACGGGGAAGAATTAAACATGAGCTTTTCAGTCCAGCATCATCTACAAATTTTGTCAAATTTAGATTAAGGGCCGTTTTAAAGATTGGAGTAATTAATTAGGAGTAAATGTTTTTTATCCCTAACTTCGGTATATGGCCCTTTTGTCCTTTAATTTTTTTGGGTAGTATTTTGGTGCTATATTTTTTAAATTTTTATGATTTCAATCATTTTTTCTAGCAGAGTTCACCTTCACAGGTAAGAAGGGTGAATCTCCAACTAAAAAAAGGACTAACATTGCAAATATTAAAAATACAGGACCAAAATATTACCTTAAAAAGTTAAAAGACACAAATGAGTTAATAGGAACAATAGCCCAATTTTTAAATGTCATGTTAGATATACATGCATTTTTCCGACTAGAATAATGAACTCTGAGAAAAGAATTGAAGCCCCAAAAATTAAAAACATGTAAGATCAAAATATTGTATTCGAAAATTAATGGATGGAAAGGTGAAATAACCTAAATTATATGATTACAAATATATTTAAGCCTAATTAATTAATATTCGAGTTATACGTAATAAAACAAAAACTTTAAATCATTATTTTGCAATAGGAGAAAAAAATTTGGCCCTTTAATTTTATCCTCCATTCATTTTGGTCGATTAAGTATTATTATCAATTTTTTATTATTAATTTGCAAAAATATGTAAAATGGATAATAATAATGCTTAGTAAATCAAAATGAATGAGGACAAAATTAAAGGATCAATTTTTGTTCCCCCTTTTGCAATATGTACAGACTTTTATTATATCCTATATATATACATACTTTTGAGAAGAACAATCAGCGTTGTCGATCAACATGGCCGTCCACTAACCTACGAAATGGTATACAGACATTATTAATTAAAAGGGAGAAATAATAAAAGTAGTGCCCCATGACTGACTTGCATTTTCCGACAACTCATCTACCCTAAAAATTGCAGATAACATTTTTTTTTTATAAATTTACATATTTAAAATTATTTTATTTTTGCGTAATATTGGGATATTATATTCACAACCCACAGCTACAAATATTCGTGCACAAGTGCAAAATTAGTGTGCAGAAGACTGAATCCCTCATCAGTTCAGTTCTCAACGCCGCAGGTCGGAGACAAGTCCAGTTATTTGCTCTGGCCTGTCTTTCTCCTGTCACTACTTGTCTTAATTTTTCATTCTTCTGTATTAGTTTTTGTTCCTCCCCCCACCCCACCCCTCAGTTAATTATGTATGAACAAGAATAGCCCAAACCCAAATTATATCTGCCCTAATAACAACAATTTTTTGCAATATCAAAGATTTATAACTGATATTGTTGAATCTTGAAACTCTGATCTTATAAGAATTTCAATCATGGGAGAGGACAAGAAAATATTGTTCGGGAAATATGAACTGGGCAGGCTACTAGGCATAGGCACCTTCGCCAAAGTGTACCAGGGCAAACATCTCGCCACCAACGAGTGCGTGGCGATTAAGGTGATCAAGAAAGACGAGGTCATCAAGAATGAAAGAATGATGGAGCAGATCCTACGTGAAATCTCTGTCATGCGCCTCGTCCGCCATCCCAACATTGTCGAGCTCAAAGAAGTCATGGCCACCAAGTCCAAGATCTTCTTCGTCATGGAGTACGTTCGCGGCGGTGAGCTCTTCGCCAAAGTGGAGCGCGGCCGCCTCAAGGAGGATGCCGCCCGGAAGTACTTCCAGCAGCTCATCAGCGCTGTGGACTTCTGCCACAGCCGCGGCGTTTTTCACCGTGATCTCAAGCCGGAAAATCTTCTCCTCGATGAGAATGAGGACTTGAAAATCTCGGATTTTGGGTTGTCCGCTTTGCACGAGCATCCTAGCAACGGCGAGCTCCTCCACACGCAGTGCGGGACGCCGGCGTACGTCGCGCCCGAGGTTTTGCAAACGAAGGGGTACAACGGAGCGAAGGCGGATATCTGGTCGTGCGGCGTCATTCTGTACGTGCTGCTTGCCGGGTTTCTTCCGTTTCAGGATGAAAACCTCGGGGTTATGTACAGGAAAATTTACAAGGCGGAGTTTGAGTTTCCGCCGTGGTTCTCCACCGAAACGAAGCGTCTGGTTTCCAAGTTACTGGTGGCGGATCCGGCTAAACGCCTCTCTATCCCGGGTATAATGCGCGTCTCATGGTTCAGAAAGGGGTTTAAAAGACCTAACGCCTTCTCCATGCAAGAATCCATTTTCGAGAAATTTGACCAGGAGGAGAAATTCATGCACGAAACGATCAAGAAATCTCCGTCTTCTCCCGCCTTCTTGAATGCTTTCGAGTTCATTTCTTCCATGTCGACGGGGTTCGACCTGTCGAACATGTTCGAGGATGGGAGAAAGGCGGGGTCGTCGAAGTTCACATCGAGGTGTTCGGCGAAGGTGATCATGGGAAAGATCGAAGTGCTGGGAAAGAGGTTCGGGTTCAAGGTTGCTAGAATGAAGGATTTCAAATTGAGGTTAGTGGGTCCGACGGAGGGGCGGAAGGGACGGTTGTCGGTGACGGCGGAGGTGTTCAAGGTGGCGCCGGAGGTAACGGTGGTGGAATTGTCGAAATTTTCAGGTGATACGTTGGAGTATATTAAGTTTCGGGAAGAGGATCTCAGGCCAGCCTTGAAAGACATCGTTTGGACATGGCAAGGTGAGAACAATGGTTTCGATGATCCAGTAGGGCTTCAAGAATGCTCTAAGCAATAGCTATTATTTTCCTTTATTATTATTATTTTGAATATTTTTGTTCAACCTAAGATTTTACTTAGTCACTATGCATACCCTAATTGACTAGGATTATACATGTTTTAATTAGTTGTCTACTTTTATTTGTTGTGTTTGGTTTTCTTGTTTGAGTATTAGTATTGTACAGCAGGATGGATCGATGTGTATACTTATATAATATTGTATTAATTGAAAATTGGTCACTGTTAAATGTCTTTACAAAAAAATAAAAAGTGTGTTAATATATTGATTTCATGTTATTGTTTATTTATTTAAATTTTCCATCTCATTTCACATTTATTTATTTTATTTAAAAAAATTATAATATATATATTAAATAAAATAAAAAATGATCTCAATAAGAAATCCAATCAAGAAAATTCAAGCCTCTAACTTTAGAACTCATTTGTTTAAATTATGATATTACGTACTCTTGTGTAAACTAACAACTTGTTATCCCACCAACATCTTCACCTTCCTACACTTATGTATGCACTACTTTCCATCATATCTTTTTTAAAAAATTTAGTTCATATCGAGTTTGATCAGACCAAAATCAATTATTTAGTTGGTATATACACTTCTGTATAATTGACGTATAATTAAAATAATAATAATAATAAATTATATAACAAGTATGATATATTAATCATGCAATTAATTTAATTTGATCATAACTACTCTGAATAAGAATTTTTCATATTTATGCTAAAAAGTTGCCTCTAATGTGCTGGTCGAAAAATTGTTGGTGGGCCTGACAGAGAGAATGATAAGTGAGGTTAGAATCAGCCCACTGAGTTGCTTGGTTATAAGGCCCAGTAGTTTTAGGGTAGTCAGATATTGGGCTGGAACTCGTGTCCTGAATCCCACACGGACAGGATCTCATAATTTGATTTCAATTTCTTACGCACACAAAATCAAATGTTTTTCATAATGGATAAGAACAACAATCTTCCCGTTTCACAAGAAAACACCGGAACCCTATATTAAAAGAATGGCTTAAATATATCTTTGGTCAAGTATTTTAGTATTTTTATCTTTCTATCTTTATAGCTTGCAAAATAGTCTTATAACTTTTTGATATTTTGCGATTTTGGTTCTTTCGGTGCTGGATTTTACAAAAATTATCGAAATAAATCACGTATTCCTCGCGATTTTAGCAATTTTATCTTTTATCTTTTTAGGAGTCGGAAAATAGTTCAGTAACATTTTGCACTTTTGATCCTTTTGATGCTGAATTTTGCAAAAAAATATTAGAATAAAATCATGTGTCGTATTAATTCTTCGTCCATGTTGACAAAAGTTAACCAATCAGAATATAACCCAGAGACTCCAACTAAAATGAGGAATGTGAGGTGCATAAATCTATTCAATGATTTTTACAAAATTTAGCATAGTAAAAATCAAATTGAGAAATATAAAAAATTTTAGAAAACTCTTTTACAATTCTATAAAAACAAAGAATAGAAATACTAAAATTACAAAATCAAAATATATTTAAACCTTAAAAGCATCAACTAAGACAACATTGAAAATCTCATTAACAACATGAAGAAAAATATGGTGATAAACGAAAATTTTGAGTGGACACGAAATTATCAACGAAGCAACAAAACCTACAGAAATTGAGATACCCTTCTAATCATACCTATTTTTCTCTACAAATGGCACAAAAAACACATATCACGTCTATAAATAAATCCAAAAGAAAGAGCCGAAAAACACGAAAGTCCAATCCACGTCCACATCATCATCATCATGTACATATATATACTTTTTTGCTCAAAACTTCTTGCATACGTAGAGTTGCTTTCGTCACCATTGACAAAACTGCCTCCATTACATAACATACATATACTTTTCAATCATCATATTACTTATAATTTGTTCCACATTTTTCAAGTGTTTACATTAAATGCTCTAATTACTTCATTTCTCCTTTATTATTAATTTCAAGTGCAAAAAATACAATACAGATTTGATCGATAAATGTAACCTATATATATATATTGTTATTTTGTATTAAATGATGAACTATCTGTAGTTAATAGTACTAATTATAGTTCAAGCATTAAACTAAGAATCAACTTTTCGTCGCTATTTTTCTTCGTCCATATAAAAAATTTATGACGTCCCAAAATGAATTTTTAGAAAATATTAGGTGTTGTATGTTTGATGTTGCGTTTTGAATAACAAAAGTCACAAAATATTTTTATATGAGGATAAACATTAAGTATGTTTTGACTTATTCCAAAAATAAATTAAAAATGAATCCAAACAAAACCTAAATTGAAAATGAATCCAAACAAAACCTAAATTGAAAATGAATCCAAACAAAACCTAAATTGAATTTTCAACATGTTGGTGAGGGGGGATACTTTCCACATGTGACGTCACCGAAACGACGTCATCCAAATATAGCCAGTCTATTAATTTTATTATGTCATCTTTCTCGACTTTCCAGTTTGCTAGAGAAGAATTTCAATTTGAAGTCTACGCACAAATAGTTATTATTGGCCCAAAACGAAAAGACGTTACTTACATTTAACGTTAGTCCGCTGTAAGAAAGAAGATTCAAATAAACATCCAACGGAACACGACGTACAATTCCAACTAACTACTTTTTGTTTGTTTAGTCTTTTTCTTTTTTTTTTTTTAAAAAGAATTTGTTTGATTTGATTTCTCTATTCTTGCTAAGATAAAACTTCCAACTTTTGTAAATTCTTAATTTTACCATTGGTCTTGATATGAATATGATTATTGGGGTGAAATCTTAATGCCAAACGTTTTTTTAAGTATAATAATATGTTTTTATCTTGAAAAATCATCTCACGAGAAAAAAGAAACACTGAATCTTAAAATTATTCTTTTTAATGAGATAATTTACTCATTTATAATATTATAAAAATAAATTATATTAAAATCCATTAATAAACATCTATATATTCACATTCAAATGAATAAGTGAAATAATAAAATGAAAGTTTCAAAGCGCTCTTTATTTTATTTAAATTTGAAAACTTGTTAACCTATGATTTCTCTTCACTTAAGTTTAAGATATTATTAAAAAAGAGAAAAAAATAGAAAAAAGTTATCATCATTATTACTTAATTTCTTTGACGGGTAATAGTACACACAGAATTTATACAACTCCAACAAGAATTCAAATGTCAAACGAATCCATCCTACTCAGTTATTTAGACAGACAAAAATATTCCACGTAGACGGCATAGCTCACATATGCTTACCAACGTCATATGATTTAACCTTCTCCCTGTCATATGATGATGCAATAATATTACTGATCATAGTTAAATCGCACCAACTAAATTAATTACATAATAAATATGATACACTTATTCTATAATTGAATATTTTTTTTGAATTATATATTGATCACACAATAAGTGTATTATACTTGTCATATAATTAGTTTTGATCTAATCAAACTCGATTCGAATTAGAATTTCTCATACTTTTTCTTGGTCAATGATTGACTAATTATCCAGATCAACTTAACTAATTAATCTATGCTTGATTGGTATTTAATCTATATTAATATAAAAAAAAAAAAAAAAAACTCTCTACACTCACAAACAGCGGTTAATGATACCGCGGAATTGTTTTTTTTAAGTACTAACTTATACAACTTTTTAAAATTTATATAAATTTATAAAATATTATTTCTTTCTTTCTTTTTATTAATATTATATATTAGTTTATATATTTTATTATTATTTATAGTAAAATTTAAAATATAAAAATTTATTTATTATATACACGTAGAAATGACTAGTTAAATATTAAATATATAATATATTTCCTTCTTAAAGACTTTGGCGCTCCCACACTGATCGAAATGTTAATTAATTTTAATATTAAATAAGAGTTGCTCCTCTATACAGAAACTCCCTGAACTTGGTGAAAATTCCAATTAAAAAATAATAGTGAGCTATTCCTCTTAATCAAGCACAGGAAAACTCGAAATCCTTTGTCTAATTCAATAACTCCTCATTCTTTACCCTCGTAACAACCCTATTGCCTTTGATTGATGGATTTGGACCTAATTTGAAATTTATTATGAAATTAAAATTCAAATTTGCTATAAAAAAAATTCAAATTCTTGTTATATTATGAAATAATTTGAAATTCTGATGATATTGAAATTAATATAGAATATTTCTCATGACTAAAATAAAACCCGTCCCATATGTTTCTTGAATGTTATATATAAATATACAATATATTAAGATTGAAGGCCTTAAAGTAACTATTTTTAATAGACAAAATCGAGTCGATTTAAATATTGTTTTTTATTTTTATTTCATTTAATAATTTTAACCAATCATTCATTTTTTATCTTTTTCTTACTCTTTTTTTTATCTAAATAAATATAATAAAAAAATAAATTATGTATACATTTAAATGTGTTCGATTAAGTATATTTTTAATTTCAAAAGTCTCTGTGTCAACTAAACAATGTATCACATGCACTCCACGTGCAACTAACCTTCATCATTATTATTTATTTTTACCACTGCAATTAAATCATTACAAAAGTTTCCTTCTTCCAAAGCTGATGGAGCATAGTCAAATTTGATCACCGTAAATCCATCAATACACTAAAAATCAAGTATCGATCTTCATTAAATTATCACTATCGACTCGTAATGCACGGTGTTAAAATAAAAAAATAGTAATAAACTAGGGAAAATTACATTTTAAGTCTCATAGGATAGATGGTTCAATATATTCAGTTTTCTATTTTACAAAATCCTTAAAATAATTTCAAATTTAAAAAAACTCGATACATTTAATACTCTGCTTCCCGAAATTTTCAAAATGGTCCCAACATTGAAAAAGTTTGATAAATATAGTCATTTGCTTTATGAGATTTATGAAACTAAATATGTCGAGTATTTTCAATTTTGAAAAATTTCACGAAACATAAATGTATCGAGTTTTCCAAATCTTGGAATCGTTTTGAAAATTTCATAAAATAAAAGACTAAAAAATATTGAACGCTCTATCCTATGAGACTAAAAATGTAATTTTTCACCTAATAAACTACATATGTAATGTGAAGAAGTTGTTCTTCACATTACGCTTTGTTTCATCCAAGGAAATATAAGGTGGATTAATTCCATGAGTTGGAATGGGGTAGGGGTGTAGGAGTCGGCGACGCGTATTCATAACTACCTTATATTTGTACGAAGCCTCTCAAGACGTCCAAACATGTCATGTGAATTCCTAGATTCTATCTACATTTAACTCCCAAACCAAAGTCCTCCATTTCAAATCTCTTATCCAAGGTTGTAAAACCTCACACACACAACACGCATACTTGCCTTGTGAGTGAATTACCGGCCAACGAGATTTATGACTACGAATCAGACACATTATTCAAGTTCGAATAGCCTACAACATACATGTCTTTATATCTAATACATACTTTTTTTTGTAGCCTGTCGTGTTATTACATGACCATTAATTTAATCGTTTTTTTTTTAAAAATACAATTCACGTACACGATAAGATTCTTTAAATACATTTATATAAATAGTAATGCAATCACAATCGTTGGATTAGTACAACTTGTCCACTCACAATAATGGGACCACAAGTATTCGACGATTATTATTGATCGATTCAATGGCCCGTTCTTGCCAAGAAACTTCACAACACTAAACATCTAAGATGGATTAGGGTTTGGATAATCCACATCAAAAGTCAATATCTAACCCCCTAAGTAATGAAGTATAAATAAGATAAGCATACAATTTTCTTGAGGGTCAATAGTTTATAGTAGTTAAACAAGGTTAGAGAATTAAGTACATATCCAAACATACTTGAGTTTATTACATATCAATATTCTTTATTACAATAAAGATTGAACTTTCGAATGTAGCTAGAAGGAACAAAGACGCATAATTCTTGAATGGAATTTCGGGGTACTTTCGGCCACTTATTAAACAGTAAATATCAAGACTTGTTCATCCAAAAAAAGAAAAGAGCAAAAAAAGACAGACTATCGAGACTTGAAGTCAAGGTTCAAGCTAATCTTTATTACAACTTTATTTTTTATTCCTATAAATACTGTCTTACTCCCCATTAGTTTTTCCATTCACTCATCCTTAAACTATTTCTGAACCCAAATCAAAGAATTCCAACATTGAATCTGTCAACATATAGCCTAGGATTCTTGATCATATCCAGACCTGCAAATTCAAGAAATGGATAGAACCTCGGCAGCCTGCACAACGTCCCTAACGATCGACCTCAACACGAATCCCATGCACAATCCTACTGATGATCAACCTCCGGTATGCAAAATATCGGAAGAAATTTATTACAACATTATTAATTCCTCTGTTCATTTTCTTCGATTATCGATCTTTAAGGAAGCATAATTACATAGACCTACGCTATTTTTTTTTCCCCTTAGACATCGGAAGGGAATGATGTTGGTGGTGAAAGAGAGTCAGGTTTGAATAATGAGGTGCGTACAGGCTAAGTTCCGTGGTTTGACTGCTTATAATTCAAAAGCTTATGCTTCACACTCTCTTGATATTTTTCACAAATTTGATCTCTTCATTGTTCTAATTTCAAGCAAAAGTTAGTGATTAATCATCATAGTTGTTAGTTTTGCACTGTTGGAACCTCCAAAATTGGAACTCATAAACTTGTAATAATTTTGTCTACGCAGGCTTATGACCTGGAACAGGAGTTAAACAGGACGAAGTCAGAGAACGAGAAGCTGAACGATATGCTCACGATTATATGCAGAAAATACATTGAGTTGATGCAAAAGCAATCTGTAGAAGAGCTCTTCAGCTCAAAGAAAAGGAAATATGATGAAATAGAAAGTTTTGACAGATCTATAGGAAACAGTTCGTTCGGCCACCATTGTTGTAATGAATGGTCACCTAAAGAGATCAAATCCAACGTTTCAAGGGTTCATGTACGAATTGATCCATCGGATACCAGCCTAGTGAGTTCGATTATTCATACCTCGACGCTCCACCATATTTCTAATAAAGTGTATCTATATATGTCTGCTCTAATTACTCCCTAATTTATGATTAATGTTATCTATTCCTGCAGCAACATTAATGTGTTCTCTTGAATTACAGGTTGTAAAGGACGGATACCATTGGAGAAAATACGGACAAAAGGTGACGAGGGATAACCCATCTCCTAGAGCTTACTACAAGTGCTCTTTCGCCCCGTCTTGCCCTGTCAAGAAGAAGGTGAGATCCTGTTGCATTGTACATAACATTCAACAAAAAATAAGGCCTGGCAAGTAGAAATGTTGATTTAATCTTGGGAATTTGTTCATTCTTTGTAGGTGCAGAAAAGTGCTAATGATCCATCTCTTTTAGTAGCCACATACGAAGGCCAGCACAACCACCACCACCCCTCTACACCCGGGCTTTCAGTATCATTACCACCAGGTGGTGTAGCCGGAGCTAACCCGTCTCCAGGCTCGACCCCGATTGGATGCTCCAGCTCTGCAGCAAGTATTCTTGATTTCACAGATCCTATAATATTTAGCAACATGCAGAGTGCTATTGCAGCAACAGAAAACACTGCAGTTCAGCAGTTTTTTGTTGAACAAATGGCTTCTTCCTTGACAAGGAACCCGAGCTTCACAGCCGCACTAGCGGCAGCCATCACTGGCAGAATATTAGATGATGTATCAGAGGACAACAATGACAGTTTGTCGAACTCATGAGTATACATGTGCATTTGGGTTCTGTTAGCATTTAATTATCTTGGTAATCAATCTAAATTAATGAATGTGGTAGTTGTTAATTTGTCATGGTATTCATTGCACTAGACCTTTTACATACATAAAACTATACATGGTTAATTGGACATCAGCAGCATCGATTATGCCGTCCCCAGGGGCTCAGCCTTCCAGACTTCAGATTACTTTCTGCATCAAATTAAAACCAAATAAAAAAGGATTTTCCGTATTTACACAAAGAAGCAGCAAGTTTACGATCACATACCATTTATATATGGTTTTCCTGATTTGTCGTCGCTCATCGCTTTGCCAGTATCCTCCAGTACTTGTTTTCTTGAACTGTGGTGCTGCTATTGTGTTGAAATATGGAAAGACTACTAATGCCAGTAACAAATCCTCGAGGATGTGAGAAGATTGATTCAAAGATGATTTTAGTTTACTGCTGAGGTTGTAGTTCAGACACCACTGCACTTGACATCACATTCTCGTTTTCCAACTCTTTTCTTGAAGTATTCAACTTACCCTTGCCGTTTTCTGCTTCTTGCTGTGCTTTCTTCTTCTCAAGTTCTTGTTGCTTGCAGTTTTCCTCGTGACAGCGTTGAAACATTCTCACAAAATTTAGCAAAGTTGAGACAACTGCAGAAACACCGCACAAAATGTAAACGCACAATATAGCAAGATCGGAGAATTAAATTGAATCGAAAAATTAAGTGGAATGAAACAAAACAAACATAGAAAGACCCCATTTCATGTGACATTGATAATGTAGGGAATACTAGATAAAAGGAATACCTTGCTCAAACGGGCAACGCGCTGGATCTTCCCCAAAATAAAGAGCCAGTGCATCTGCATTTTTTCCCTAAATAAACTCATAATTCATCAGATAATAGCCATAATGCCATGGACAGGCATGGTGTGGGAGGGGGAGGCCGCAGGGGCAGCCGGACCAGAGTATTGCAGATTAACAAGAATAAGAACTTTACCACTCCAGAATAAAGTGAAGCCACGGATTTCACCTCCTCTTCAGCAGAGCCATAAAACTCTTTCAGTATCTAAGCATTTAATAGATAAAAGCATTAGGTAGAAGGAAAATACAAGTTATGAAGCATAATTAGAATGTGCACAGGGGGAGCAAGGACGCATGTAAAACAGGGTTGGAATTCTTTACATGGTTAAGATCATTCAGAAAAGGGTCATTTAACTTTGCCCTTGCCATATTTATGCTTTCCCAGTATGAGATAAAAAAAAATGAATCGTCTTTAGGGCGATTAGTTAACCACAAAGCCAAAATTGATAACAGTTTTTTTGGCATTGAGGTCTACGCTCTACATAATTCGGATAACAATTTCTTGATCAAGACAATTAAGTTACCTTGGAGAAGCTTTCAGACACAGCACCATCATGTTCCGACAAGGTTAGTTCTTGTACAACTTTTTCAATCCCTTTGCTAACAGCTTGCATTTCCTCTGCCAAATACTTTAGTTGGATCTACATGACAAACGCCCGAACATGTACTATCAAGTGATTCTACTTAAAACAGAAAGCAAAAATGAGAAGGTTGAATAAGATGGCTTACCTTTGTTGCAGCCTCTAGACTTACTAAGTCTTTATGAAAATCTAAAACTTCTGGTAACTTTTCAGCAAGCACCTAGAGGTTGATAGAAGGTGTGAGTCAAAATATTGTTGGCGCTATGTTAAGAGAAAAGGGAGACCTACAGAAACTGTGGCAATATTGTTGATAGAACATGACTGATTCTTACCTTACACAGATAGTGCATAAGAGTCAGCTTGTTGTTCCGGGCTCTTGTTTCAGTAAGTTTTAGAAGGCTATCCAGGCGAAATCCGACAGCAGAACCTGTTACCATAAATGATGATGTCACTCTTTCAAGTTTCCAATATGATCAAATATTGTCTGTCCTAAGAGATGTATGACAAGATTGATAAAATCCCATGCACAAGAAGTAAATGGTCTTTCTACTTACCTCTTGCTGTTCCATGATTTAAAGCATTACCCAGTGAAAGTATAGTTTGCATGATTCGTTTCAACTTGACAGATTTTCTGACCTGATGGAAACTATTTTCAGGGCAACAGATTTTTCATAGGAGCAAAAGAAAAGACTAGCAGAGTTTACTTGCCTCTTCAGATGTGGAGTTCACGGTGTTCAAACTATTTCTCAGATCTGATACCTGACCATGAATGCAGACTTATTTTTAATGACCAGAAGAAAAAAGGACTACTACTGCATGGTGTACACTATATTTTCTTCTGACCTGGGAGGAAAATTGAATTTTAAATGAGAAAACTCTTAGCTTGGACTCTACACGTGGGACTTTTATCAACTCCAAGAAAAACTGCAACAAATGGGGATTAAAACATGTTGTAAGAGCTCGAAATGCTACCAGTTCAACTCTATTAATTAGTTACTCTCTTGGCCCAATGAAGGAGGAGGAAGATAGAAGTTTGTTCTGATACGAACACACCGAAAATGCAGGGACATCAGATTTATAAAACAAACCCGATTGAAAAGCCACCAAACAAATGTAATTGCAGAGGCATTTTATAAAATGAGAGATAGAAAAATGGAAGTAACATGCAAAATCAAGAAACAAATTGACTTTGACATCCCTCATTTAATAGTGCTCTAGCCTACTTAACATATTCATCAAGAAAAAAACCAGAAAAATCACATCTACCTGTTCACACTTTCCAAGGTTCTCCTTGTCACCTTTGTAGTTCTGTAAGAAGAAATATGGTTAAAAATGAGCCTGGAAAAATAGATTGGACGTATGAAACTATTGGAGTCTATGAAAGGTATCTGAAAGATCTGCACTCTCATAATCATTAAATAAAGAAGACTAGAATGAATGCCCCCAACATAAAATAGATAAATGATTTTGAAACAAAGAGATACCTTAAGGAGTTCCATTTCTTCTTTGGTTGGACAAAATTTTATAAGATTATCTACCTGATCAGCATCCAACGCCGAGTCATCTAAAGCAAGGATTGAATTCTGTGGAAAGACATGTCAATTCGACGATTAAACTGAACAAACAACGAAGCAACTACCTCCCACTGTATGCTAGCTGATGAACCAAAAAATTGACTTTTTTGAGTTTCTTTATCAAATTCACTATTTTAGAGTTCCTTAACTTCCTTTGACAAAATAGCTGTTTTTCAAGTGAGAAATAATAGGATTTGTTACACAGGCTACAGAAAATGCAACTGCTATATAAATGAAAAGTTTAAACGTTTTCACTTAAACTGATTTATTTAGCAAGCAATATGAAATCCTGCTGAGTCTTTTTGTACAAATGCACAGCTAATTATGTCTGATCATGCATTTCAAGAACAGAACAGTAATCTACATGAATAGTCAGGAAAAATTTATAACAAAGTCAATTACTAACAAAATCATTGCTACTTGACAAAACATGTTTTGACATTAAGTGATGTTGAAGACAAATGTATAGAAGTCAAATTGTAGATAATGATGAAGTTAAGCATACCATCAAATCCGACAAAGGAACCTTAACTTTTGTCAGCATGATCTCACAGTTGTATGCCCTTCTTAGCTCAATCTGCGAGAGAAAACAAAACTTTACTAGATTAAGAAGATATTAATAGTTTCATCTTACAACTCTTTTTATTGCAAGTGAAAAGAGAACGTGCTGGAAATGATGAAGTAAAAGGGAGACAAATATAAGGTTTTACCAATGTCAAGGGTCCAAGCTAGAGGAGGTCCTGCACAGTTGAATACTAATTGTGGAACACTCATATAATGTATTGCTTTTCATCCAAAAAGACAACCCAAATCTATTTCATGTCAGACAAACAGTATCTGTCCATGATATATAAACGAGGGTTGTACGTGAATATGTGCAGTGCATGAATACATTTAATACAGAAAATCCAATGAATGAAGCTTTCGGACCCCAGGAAACCGTTCAACCCATTAATAAACAGAGAAAGCTTAATGACCACGCCCTGGCATGCACACTGTAAATGCTCTAACTTAAAGAAATTAACATATAGAAGATCAGCCAAGAGTAAGATGCATTTAGTCTAAAATATTATATCCAATTTACCAGTTGGACTTTATCAGGTTTAAGCACTGAGCCACGCCTATTTAATTTTCCTCTGGTGCTTTGATCTGATTTTGGAACAGCGGCTGAGAAAAGAGTCTCGAGTTCGGATATGTCTAACTCAGGAGCTCTGTAAGGATGATAAGATGAGCTGGCGACATTAGCAAATGCATAAAATAATGGTAACAATTCTCATGGTCGATAAGTATGAAAACTAAGAGAATACATAAATGAAGACAATATATAATCTCATACTTTGAAGCCTCCTCAGGTTTCTGTGCCTCAGCCCATAAGCTGCCCTGTATGGCCCTTGTTAACTTCAACCAGTGATATGGTTTCAGGGATGATTTTTTTGTTTGGGCCATTCTTGAATTCATCCTTGGTTGCAACTTTCCCCTTGCACCCAAAGGAGGTGCAGGTATGCTTCCATTACTGATAGATGAATGCAGCTGCAAAGAAGCACCACCAGTTTTTGATAAGCCATTTAAATTTGGAGCAGGTGGAGGTGGGGGACACGGATAATTCGTAGCTTGGGTAGAACTAGGAGGACATGGTGGTGGTGGTGGTGGTGGTGCTGAGCATCCACTGGTAGAAACTGTTGTTGAGCCTGAACATTGAGGTGCAGAAGGCACAGTTGTTTCTGCATGAGAGGGAAATAAAGCTGTTCCTGAGCATGGAGGTAATGGAGGTGGAGGAGGAGCACCAGATGAGATGATCCTAGGAGAGGGGGATGCAGTTGCTGGCGAGGCGGAAAGAGGAGGGGGAGGTAAAGGTGCTGATAACAGAGATTGAAGTGGAGCTGTTCCTGAGGGAGAAGGTGGAGAGGGGTGCTTTGGTCGAGAAGCTGATAAGGTATCTGGAGCTGAGGGAAGTTCAGATGTGACTGAGGATGGATGCGGAGTTTGGGATGGAGACAAGGAAGCTGAAGTTTGCTGCCTACAAGAAGGTGCAGCTTCCTCTGACATACCAGTGTCAGGATTAAGTGAAGTATGTGGCAGTTCCGAAACAGATGAGTAGGAGTTAGATTGTAATGGTGGTGGAGGAGCAGGATGACAAGGAGAAACTTTTGATCCTGATATTGAATTGTTCTCTGGGGGGAGTCGTTCTAGAGCCGGCACAGATGAATTAGTGGATTGCACAGGCTTCGATGCACACGGAGCAGATGTTGAGATAGAAGAGTCTGCACTAAAGCCAGCATGATCATGCAGAAGTGCAGTAATCCCAAGTGCTGTGGAGGGGCTACGGTATCTTGAGAGAGCTACAGGTGAACTTTGGGAGGAATTAGAAAGTGAAGTTGGAGTAGATAGTGAAGTTGGAGAAATTCGTGGTGATATGATTTTAGATTGAGCAGGCCTTTGAACAGAAACTTGCAGTTCACTGGTGTCATTCTTCTTTGCCATAAAATTCAAATCAAGGGACGATTTTGAGGCTACAGATGGTTTTTCAGTGGTGTCATTTCCAGAAGCTTCAGATTTTGGACTCTCTGAAACAATGTCACTACTTGCTTCAAGAAATCTGCCCTCTTTCTTACAATCAGGACAAACAGTGAAAAAGTTCTGGTCTTGGACAGACTGAGGTGAAGCAGTCATCGATGTTACTTCAGATTGAATAGAGGAGTTCTCTAGCTTTTTTTGTAAAGCATTCCGGAGAAAAATACACTCTAGTTGTTCATCTTTCACACTCTTGGAGAAAACAGTCTGCCAGTTTCCTTTTCTGGAACTCGGCGAAGCAGCAATCTCCAGTGTCTCCTGGAGAATACTGGAGGCTGTCATTTGTTGAATCATATTTAAGGCAATATCTGTTTCCGAATCTTGCCAATCTAGGTTGTCAAATATATCTTGAACTTTGGCAAATGCTTCAATAGGAAGGCCCTCTTTGTCTTGGATCCCAGGCAAATCAGGCCCGACAAGTGAAGAAGAAGAATCCATCTCCGAGAAAAGAACCTTAATCAAACCAAAAGATGAATTTCAAGCCCAAGAAAATGTTGCAGCAGTCTGAATTCAAACAAAACGAAAAACACATACCTCTGCTCTGAAGTCCTTGGGAAACTGATCCTTGGCATTCCACAGTATATCGATTTCATCACGGGTGAGCATCAATATATTTGATCTGATAAACGCCGTATTGAACATCACACGGAACATCATTTCTTCATGTTCTAGGTTTTCATCCAATGTAATACACTCAAGAACAACATCACCTTGTACATGGCAATTGATATCAATTTTAACAAGTTCACAATCTGCCTGTGACAGAGTGCGACACACTTTAAGAAGAAAAAAGGAAACTTAATGTCTCAAGTTTGAGCTAAGAGCAAGAAGAAGGATTATCATATAATTCACTGTTCCAACTCTAGATTAAGCATTCACAACTTGCAACTGTGTATTATTGTGATATAAATGCAAGTTTGTCTTGCGACTTGCATAATCAGTAGAACTATTTAATGTATTTGGAAATCATTAGATGAACACCACATAATCAACAACTAGAAAATAGAAATCACTTGCCCAAATACTGCAAGATCATCTGCATTTTAGAAAAGCAAAGAAAGAGGCAGAAGTGCACAAACACACGTGAGCCAGTGTAACACAAATAGCTTACATTCTCCTCACAGGAGGCAGGTGCATGCACCAGCAATGAAGAAAAGATAAGCAAAGTAGAAAGAGGGCAAGAATGGAAAACTACCTGTTTGACATACCCCACAGTTTTGGTCCTTTTCGGCATAGAGAAGAGCACCTTAGTCGTTCGATCAGCAGCCATCAAAGGATCCTGCCCGTATATCCTAACGAGGGGACGGCAACCACCTTTCCCATCCATATCAGGAATGACTCTAAGGATGATGCAGTCTAATGTCAGCGCTCTATCCAATGGGGGCCACCTCGAACCAATGTTCCTTCTTGAGACATACTGTAGATACCTCAACTGCGAAGGTAGCGGATTCAGAGGCAACAATAATTGCAAAAGCTGTTGAGGTGCTTGCTTGTATATCATCTCTAAAGTTCTTTGTTCCCCTGTATATTGCTTCATATAAATCAACAAAGCAGCCAGCATGAACGCCAGTATCGGTAAAGCACGATTCTCGCAATGCATCAAGAGTACATTCCTCTGCCCAATGCAAAGCCAACTTTCACTTGATTTCAAGAAGTGGTGAATCATTTCCAGGGTGAGTAATGGGCAGTTTTCATACTGGCTAGGATAGTCGATTACAGTCGTAACATACTCGGATAATACTTCAGTAATCTGGCCTGTATTTTCTTCATCTTCAAAGTTAAAAACCATGAATGAAGAATCCGGGAAGTATTCGTGGAGTTGATTCAAAATGCACCCTATATAGACTTCATACTCATTGCGCTCGATAAGATTGGCAGTGAAGCAGCAGTCAAAGACTACAAAGTCATAGAATCAGTAATGTGGAAGAGCCATTTTAAACATACTTACGATTAGTTCTCTGTAGAAGAAAAATGTAACGAATTTCACTTCAAGATATAGAGGATTTGTATTATCAGCAAGACAATAAATTCACTTTGAGATATAGCAAAAGCTTTTTGCACGTCATTATGGGAAGCTCAAAACTCTCCTGTTGAGGTAGCTTTCAAGGATGTCCAAGGCTTTACAAAAACATAATGCTATGTAGAATGTTGTTAAAGGATATTGCTAAATCAACAAAATTTGAGTTCTCAACACACTCAAGATGTTCCATACCGAAAAAGGAAACTTATACAAATTCAAGAAATGCCAAATAAATCCATATTTAAAGAAAGCTTACTAATATACAACATAGGAACACAACCATTCGCCAAGGGCAACAACATTAACGTACCATAAACCCTGTCGGAGATCTCCAAGAGCCCTTCAGGCGGTTTCCGGTAGAAAAATTTGCGAAAAAGCGCCATTCTTGGGACCAAGATCCCACCAAAATCACCTCCAGGGCAAACCCTACAAATTCTTGAAAACCACCCACATTCCACTCAAACAACCCAAACAAACAAGAGCCCACATTACAAAATCTTGGAAAAACAAGAATCCAAGAGACAAGTATATATACACACACGAGCACGACGCATTATATGGTCACATTATCCTTTTCATTCAAGAAAGTGGAATCAGAAACTAGAATGGCATTGGATTTTGCTGGGACTGAAAGGAACACTTATTTCTCTTCCATGTGGAACATTTCTTCACAGTCACACTTACTCTGCTGTTTGTTGTGTGTGTGTGTGTGGCTTCCAACGGGAGGAAACAAAAGGGCAGGAGAGAGAGAGTGGGGAAAAGGGTTTTCTGTTTTTCCTTGCCAAGATTTCAAGAATTGTTTTGTTTATGCAAAAGTGTATTAATCGATGAAGAGAGATCTGAGTGTTGTGTCTGACTCTGTCAGGGAATTCTGTGCGAGTGTGATTATAGTGCATACCATGATGATGATAGATGTCTGATTGTTCCTTTCGTACTCATTCTCCTCTCACTTTCATTCTGTACTAAGTTTTCATGAGCACGTGTTTCCAAGAAAAATATATTAGTTAGTTGTCTCCTGCTAAGCTTATTTAAGGAATCTTAAAGTATAAAGCCTTATTTATATGATTTCGACCTTATCCACATAAAAACTACTCTTAATTTAATTCATATTCACCTAAAGTATCACTTGTGAAAAACTTTATTACAAAATCAAAATAGACAATCACTAAACTAAAAATAGCTTGATGATTAGTTCAGACAGTAAGATGTCAAGTGATACTTTTAAAATAAAAATAAATCAAAGAAAGTCTAAAAGGTGTTGGTTGAGTTGAGTTGGGGCCAATCCATAGACCAATCCTCTGTTCCGAGGCCCACATCAGTGTGGCTTTAGAAGAGTCGTGTAGCCCATCTTCTTGCTTGGAGCAGGCCTAACATTCGGGCTACTTGCAGTACCCTCCTGTCCTCTGGACTAGCCCATTGTACCAACACCTATTGCCCCCTGAAGGGCGTTTCCTGGCTGGACAGGTCCGAAGCTTGCTGCGGGGACTTAGGTACTCATGTCCTGATTTCTACTTCTATTATGGGACTTAGGAAGGGGAAAGAAGTACATATTTCATTAATTCATGATTACTTCAGTTTTTGTTACAAAAAGTTCCAAAAGCTTCAATTCTAATAATTGAGTCATGTTTATGCTCCTACGATATAGGAGCTTTTGGAAGTTACTCAATGCTCTCGGGTTCAACACAAATGATCCATTCTTATTAATTGAACTAATATATAAATTTGCATTTTATGATACCTTGGCGTGCATATGCAGCTGCCAACATATGTTTGGCTCATTTGACTTGTTTCTTCTAGAAATTTCATTAGTACAAGCAACATTATCGCTTCGTTTGCTCAAGAAGGTTTCGGTATAAATACAGTGCAATGTAGAAACTTTCACATGTGTTAATGTAATTTTTCCTACAAAAGAGAAACGAAAGATAGAGATGGCTGTCGGTTGTTGACATTCATCACAGAATGATTTTCCAGGCACATTTCATCCTTCACAGGGAAACTCCTTCAGCTTTTGATGAATCCATGTTGCAATGGTCAAAAAGGCTAATCCAGACGACGGAGGAGGTATTCGACTTGAACAGATTTTGTTAAAGGGATCACCCACTCTCCATAAAATTTAGAAACTATTGACGGATCAACCTTGTAATCCCCGTTGCTATCATTTTCTTTCAGATCCACGTCCTGTCCAAATATCATTGCTTTCTTTTCCACCCTCTTCTTGATCATCTCTTCAACACTTTCAAACGTCAATAATTTCATCAAAGCTTCCCTGTCCTGCTAGAACTCAAGTTAATCAATGACAGGAAATGTTTGCCATGCAAATGTTGAAGGTCTTATTGGTGAAGTATATATACCTTAGCACGTATGGCTAGGGTATAGTCTTCAGGAGCATCCCTGAATTTAACTTCCGCCACGAATTTTCCAAAGTGAATCCTTCTGGAGAGAGCCTGACAGGAGAAAGTTTGAGCTTAGTGTAACGGTCAACAGAAGTTGCGTTTCAACAACGTTGAAGAACTCGAGCATGAAAAGGAGGAAAGATGAAGAACAAACTAAAGAATGAGAACCAACTCTTCTACCTGCAAACAGTTCAGATCACTGGCTGCAGTGGCTGCATAGTTCCCATCGTCTCCATCGGCAACAATCAGAGGAAGCAATGTCTTGAGGTACAGATTCAGTATTTTCTCATTTATGTTAATGCAAGCTCCTGGAGGATGCAAAACCTGAATTTGAAATCAGTCCTACATGTACAAATCTATATCTGGTCTTGAAACTTGCTTTGCAATATTCTCAACCATGGACATTTATTCTTACCGGTGTATGGTCAGGAGGCGGCAGCAGCGGAGACGGTAAGTTATCCGGGAAAAAGGCATTCTCCTCCGGAGACGTATAACGACCGGCCTATAAACAAAACCAGACACAAAAATTTACCTGAATGATTCAAAACATCTTTCTTGATGCATATGATATGAGTTCCACTGATAAAAAAAGCAAAATATCTCCATAATCTCTTTGGATTGATCTGATCGATCGATGAATCAAAACCTGATCTATGAATGATATGAATGGTGGCAAGAACTCCTTTCATCGACCCCTATTATTGAACAGAGTTAGTGAAATTCAATCCAAGATACAAAGATTCCAAAACTCCAACTTCATCATGTCCCAAGATAACATTTGTTCACATTTAATATATATAAATTCTCATTAAAAATATATTTGATTTGACCCATAATTTAATATAAAATACAGTTTCATTAACTAATAAAAACGAATTCTCACTTCACACAAAAATCAATAAAGCCAATCAGAATCGGGTACTGCAGTCTCATCATTATAATATATACATATATAACAACAAATGAGTAGTGCTGTCCACACACCAATCCACATACGTAAAGACACACGTATTCTCATTCTCATCCAACAACATTAAAAAATTACAAGTGAAGACCCAGACTATAATTTCTACACGGGTACGGTGGCTACATACACACACAGTTACAGACATATGCACATACGCAAGCATCAAGATTACCCTAATTAAAACACACACACAGATGGACATGTTTGGAATTTTGGTTTTCTATGTATATATACACTTCATATATAAGATTAGACACATAGGTATCGCATCTTCTTATGTACGGATGTTGATACTGCATGTTGTTATTACATATACAGAGGATTAATTGAGGCGAAAAGATGAACACATACCTTGGCTTGAAGAGCTTCGGATTCCTGTATGAAGAAGTGAAACAAGGAAGCAGATAATTCAGCAGGGGGGTCCTTATTAATCTTATCATCGTCATCGTACAAGGCAGAATTGATGGGGTATCTGGCTCTCTCTATCAGGCTGAAGATAATGCTGTCTTCTTGCCTCACCAAACTCTTTCTCAGCGATTCAAGATTCAACAAGCTGTCGAGATAAGTGCTGCCTTGCTGCGCCATTACAACTGCAGATGAATTAGAAGACGATGGAAAATGTCTGAAAACAGACAAGCGATAGTTTATCCCTTTTGAGAACCCACTCCCAAAATTGAAACTAAGGATTGTTTGAGACAGTGGGTAAGGAAGAAGGGTGGATCTGAAGTAAACTAGGAAAGTAAAGTTGTTGTGCGTAGTGTGAACGTCTTGTCTTTCTCTACTTCTTCCATGTTTCGTTATATATAGAGGAGATAATGTTTTGGGTACATTACATTCAACGATACTTTAACTACACAAACTACTCTTTTTCTATTTATAAAATTATAAATACATCATTTGAATACATTAATTTAATATATTTTAAGAATAAAATTACGCAATTAAGAATAAATTTTATCATTTTCTTTAACCCACACATGCATTCACTTACACACATTGCTAATAGATTTTAAATCCAACATCTCCACAATGAAATATTGAGCTCCAAATTATTAGAGTGCCCTTCAAGCGACATAAAAATCTTACCACTACAATTTGAAAAATACATTTATAATTTTTAAAAAAACATAAAATATTTATTTAATTAAATTTAATTTCAAGAAGTATTAATGTAATTCATACTAATATTTTTTCTTAGGACGAGCATCCTCGACGAACCTTTTATCACCTTTTTCAGTATTAGATATTATGGTTATCATAATATAATTGATAAGTATTTTTTTTTCTTTTTAATCAAAATGTACGATTAAATTAAATTATAATTTAATAAGGTAAGTTATACGCATTAATATAACATAATTGTAAATGGGAAAAAAGATGATTTATTTTTTTGAACTCAAAAAAAGAAAAAAAATGATTTATGAGGATGGATGATTTGATGGTATATGGAAAGTGTGCGTCACGTGTGGTGCAGTTGGGACAGGATGTAATTGTTATTAATTAATAAACGTCGAATCGTTGTCGTTTGTTTGTTGTTGCTGTAAATGGCGTTTAGTAGGTCTGTCTGATGCTCCTTTAACGTAATTCCACCATCTCATTTAATTACCCTACCTAACTTCTTATATTATTCATTTTCTATTTTTTTTTTGTTAAAAATTAAAAATTGATTGTAAAAGTAATTTTTATTCTGTAAGAGTGACATGATAGTACTAATTTGTAATCACTGTAAGTTGAAGCAATATTCTGTTATAGGGAAAGTAATATTTTTTATCTCATAAGTTAGGCCCGTTTCACTTTTGACCTCATAACTCACAAAACATAGCATTTTTTGTCCTAATTCACTTTTTCTTATGCTACTATCGATACTTCTTTTATTGCCCATGTTCGTTACATTGCGTGGGCGATGTTTTCACAGCCAGTAGGGCTTAACTAACGAATATTGGTGCAGCACACTTGTCTAACATGTGATTGTTAAGTAACTTTGGCTAGAGTGGAAATTGGTTTATTTTCCATCTTGGGGCTACTTTGGGGGAAAAATATAACTACATTGAGGAGAAAAAAATAAATCTTGAAGAAAATTATGGCAAAAAAACATAGCGATTTATCTCTTCTCTTACAAAAATTGAATCCTATCCTTTCCATATTTCTATAAGTTGAAATCAAGTAGAAGCAATATAAATAATCATCTCTTTGACAAATGAATCAAATAAGCCAAATGAAGCACTTATATAATATTATTGAAAAAATGGCCAAGTTTTGCTCCACCAAAAAATACTTAAAGGCAACGTATTAGGCGCATGACCTATATTGTTAAATTGTAGATGAAAAAGTGTACGAGGATGGAAAATGCTAATTTTTATAAGTTATGAAATTTAAGTGTGAATCCCGTAGTGAATGGTACCAATAGTGACACCCGACTAAAAATACTATTTTCTCCGTACGTTATGCTAAGATTTAGATGTTTTGGGATGAAAAACTTACTATATTTTAAATTTGATTGATTACAGACTATTTTTCTGAAAAATTATTTATTTGATTATGAAATCTCCCGTTGTGGATGCGGATTGCAAGAAATTTGTTATTTTATTTGATATTGCGGTTGAAGGATTGATTTGGTTACCAGAAAAGATAATGAAAATACCAATTATCAAATAATAAACGAATAATCAAATGTGTGTAGCAATTGTGGAAAGACATTATCCTGTTTCTGTCGAATATGTTTTCACTACTCACCTAACTGCCAACTCTATAAATAAATTTGAAACCATATTTTCGAGTTTACTTTACATGTCACTATTTTATTTTATTTTATCTAAGTTTCTTATAATTTGTTTTATTATTCTTAGGTATATTAGTACATTGGACAAATCAATATATTGTTTAGTTTATTGAAATATTGATATAATTATATACTTACTGCCCCCAAGAAAATAAGAAGCTAACGATGAAAAAAAGAAATTCTTACACAAATCCAGTTTTATTAAATCAAATGAATCACATAGTAAGTATGATACACTTGTTATGTGATCGGTTATTTTTCTTTAATTATACCATCAATTATATCATACGATACATATATTGTATATATTATATAATTGATTTATGTCTGATCAAATTATGTCAGAATTAGAATTTCCCCATGGGAAGGCGTTGCTTACGGATAGATGTACAACGTTGTGGGCTGTTTTTGTTTTAATTAAGTTGTTATAAAAGCCCATGTCTACAGTTATGGCTTGAACTTTATCCATATAGGCCTACTTGCTATTGGACCACACTGAACAGCTACACTTTTTTATTACATGCTTTGGGTAAAATAGTTAAATTAAAATGTGTTTTTGGGTAGTGAAAGATAGATTGGGAGTCTTTTCAAGTACTTGGTATGCATCTTGTTATTTTTATTAAATAAGTTAGAGTAAATTACAATCATCTCTTCCGAAATTTGATAAAATTATGAATACTTTCTTGTTTTTGAAAAAATTATTAATACCTTCTTGATTTTTACGATTGTCTAACAATTAGCTGAATCTAGTAGGTTTTCATCCATTTTTTTATGGTGAACTAACCAAAATGCCATTATGGAGCAAAATTTGTAATTATATTTATTTTTTATGGACTAAGTGGATATTTTTTTTTTATAATTTTTAAAAAATTTTCATCCACACTGTTCGATTTTTTGTAAGTTTTGATTTTTTTGGATAAAAAATACAATAAGGGCAAAGTTGACAATTTCATACTTCCGTTTAAGAAATATATAATTTCATCAAATATTAGGGGATATTTGTAATTTTTCAAACAATAAGAAGTATTGATAATTATGCCAAATTTTTGAAAAAAGTTGTTGTAATTTACACAATAGATGTATATACTAAAAAATTTCTTTTTACGATTACATTAAATCTCTGGACAATTGATTTTTTACTACTGGGGCTAATGAATAATGATAGTAAAATAATAAAAGCATGGTCTAAGTCAAACATTCCGTTTGATATTTCTTCATGTTTTTTTCTGGTTATAAGCTTAATATCATTAAATTTGTTTCACCTTCAAAGCTAATTTTATATTTTTTACTATTTTAATAGTCAAAAAGATTTCAATGAACCGTTCGTATCTCAAATTAAATATGCTACTATTTATCTCCATTCAAACAAAACACAATTAAGCAAATTCAATTGATACAAAAATACTGATTCGAATTGGAGACCGATCTGCCATACCCATTGAAAATACAGAGATAAAAATTCGAAAAACGACAATTTAAAATGTTCTTACCAGCCATCAAATCTCAACCAATCAAGACATTACATGGACAATAGACTTATAGGACCGAATTGTTCTAACATTGAGGTTTTTTTTTAACATTATATTAATTGAATTAATATATCAATATACTAAAAATAATAAACAACTCCACATTGAAATATCCAAATTTTGAAAATCAGGATTTCCGATTGTTCGGGTACTGTTTCATTGATATTCCCCGACGGGAATCAGGATTTTGGAATCAGGACAAGAAGCAGTGCATTTAAGGGCATAAGGTGTTGGGATTTGAGTTAGATAGCACAATAAATACCAAAATCTCGAAAGACGCACAAAATCAAAAATTTCCCTCCATCTTCCAGGATTTGAAGCGGCTTCCATTCCATCCACTCACCTCCAACCCGTGATCACCACTTTGCTCATTACCAAACACTCTGCCAATTCTCTCCCCGCCATTAATGGAAACTGCAACCAATTATTTGTACTCCGATCCATTGCATTTAATTCATCAGGAAATTTATTACTGTTTCATCACTTTTCCTATATAAGCGCACCAGTTTAACATCAAGCCCAATTCTTGAAACTGCTTCGAAATGAGGTGTGATGGGTACTGCAGCGACACCGTCGTGGCGTCTAAGAGCAGGAGGCAGAGGAGAAGAAGAGAAATCTGCCGGAGCTTCACTTGTATATCGCCCTGGTTTATCTTCTGCCGTTGGTTCAATGCAGGGAAATCAAGAAAGGGTTCGAGAAACGGATTCATGGAGAGAAAATGGGAGAAGGAGAAGAAGGATGGGAGTTTTCATGCAAGGAGAAAACGTGGGATGATGAAAGGCGAAGCATCGTCTTCTTCCAGGCGTGATGTTTCAGGTAATTTCAGTATTTGGGAAAATTCTTATCGAAACCGGTCAATAAAGCCAATCGGAGAACAAGTTTGGTATTGGCCATTTATCTGTATACAAGTTACATGGCAAGTGCATTGTTTCTATTGTATTTCTTGCTGATTCCTTTTGTCTGTGAGTTTCCCCTGATAAGCTAATTGGTTTCACATTTGTCCAGCGGAAATTGGGAAAGAAGCCACTTTCAATCTTGGAGTTGGATTTGGTCTAATGTATCTTGTTGCTGCAAGCAGAATTGAGCTGAACAAGATGGTTGAGTTGCACAAAAAGATGGAGCTGTTGCTTCGAGATCTCCAAACAGAGCTCCAAATAAATCAAGAGAAGAAACCAATTGAAATGCCCTCTAAATCCAGGATTTCTTCTTCTTTCTCAAACGCTGATGGTTTCCAGGAAGCCGAAGAACATAATTCAGGCCAGTATTTGTCTTCTCATGAAGTGGAACAGCCTGAGGTTGTCTTTGGTAGTAATCGGTATAGACGAGAAAAGAGTTTGAGAATGGATCAAATTGAAGCAGAACTCGAAGCTGAATTCCGTCATATGCAACTCCAGATGGACGCTGAATTCCCTTTAAAGTATTCCACACAGCAGTATTCAGAGGTACAAATGTTGTACACTAATCCGGCTGCAATTGTTATGTACTCAGCCAACATGAAAGTTTGAATGAAAGCAGCAGCGTTTAAAGAATTGACAATTGTGAACCTTAAACCTCTTGCAGATGGATGTTGAGGACAGCGCACCTGAATGGAGTCTCAACGTTGACACATGCATCGAGCAAGTTAATGAGCAGCACGAGCCGAGCTACAACGAGTTCTACGGCGTCCCGCCACAAGAACTTGAGAGGAAACTGCACCAACTCTTGGAAACCAGGCAGAAAGAAAGAATAAACGAACTCGAATCAGCTTTAGATTATGCAATGGAGCAGGTTGAGGAGAAAGAAAGAGAGCTATGCTGGTGGAGAGACACTGCCAGCCTCATTTGTCATCACATTCCAGCTTTCCCCGGCATGTTGAGGCAAGTGATACAAATTGTTCACGGCATGGAATCAGAGTTTGAAGCTGAGGAGACGGGGACAAGTTTGGTGGAGTCCCACATGTAATGCAAATTTTGATTTTCATAAGGTTTTCAGCTGCCCACACTTATTTGTTTGTATTTCATTGCAATCATATTTGTTGAAAGTGAGATATCCCTCAATAAAATTTGACTGGCCATTAGTTAGATGGCCGGGGTTTCAACAATTGATTACACCTGAGGAATCCGACTGGTGGAAATCATTCATGCCTCCCCTGTCTCCCCAAAATCTCAGCTCTACACTCCCAACAATGATATATATATACAGAAAATTAAAGAAAAAAAGGAAGGAAAGAGAAACTATTTTCAAGAGAAAAACAAATTGATTATTATTATTTTTTTAATTTCATCACAAGTTTCATAATCTCATCATGTTTGGGGTAGCGACAAAAGTGTGAAACCTCATCGTGTCTAAGGTTTTAAACTCTTGCTATCAACAAAAATTTGCCTTAAAATTCAACTCACTCATTATCAGATAGATAGTTTGGTAGAGTCATGATATATGGTTTTCTGCAACTTTAATGTATTAGCCAACTCAATTATTTGACTCTCCATTATTTTGCTAACAATCTCAGTTGTCTCATTTTGTTTTTGGACAAGAATGCGCTTTTCCCAGTAATTGTTTTAATTACACTTTTTCACCATTCTAAGTGTTTTCCCACGCCGTATATCGACTTAGAGTACCTTTTGATGGCGAGGTAGGAAAATTTGCACGGAGTATACGTCTTTGGAGACAAACAAGTTAGGCCGTTTAGGACAACAATGTCAATCAAATTCCTGCCGTCATCATTTTGGTAACTAGCATGGAGGAAAAAATTACAATATTTTCTAATAGGCCACCACCAAAATCTAAATAAGTTAAGTATTTGAAAATATCTTTGGTATGTGAAAAAATACAAGCCAAATTCATTGAATGCTAAGATATCTGGCCTTTGGTCTCACATTATGAAATTATTGATATATTCGACAGAATTAAATATTTTATCACATATAATCGACTGTTACACAAAAAATAGAAATATATTCCTATCTAAGCTTTATGTGTGGATAATTACCAAAAAATTCCGACACGTATTATGATGTAATTGATTTTTAGGTATTTGGATTAGTCTAATTGCAACAAAAACGAATAGAAAAATGGTAGCACGACAAAAGAGTCAAGAGTCTTTGCGAAGACATTCTCATATGCAAGTTTTCTTAGACCAACTGTAATAATATCCTTTTTCCCTTCAATTTTCTTGGAAGAGAAGTCAAGAAAGGTTTCTATAATATAGATTTTTCTTATCTTAACAGTACCTTAATTCTACCGTCAAAGTGATTGTGATTTCTTTATCTTGTTTGGAACGACTGTCGCTCGCTGGCAACTGAATTTATCAAAGTTTAGTTTGACAAGGTTGCTCGGTTATGTCACTAGTCCAAAATTTACTGCGCCAATTTTGCATTTCCCATTCATGAGGATCTTCCCCTGATTTTTTGAAGGGCCACTACGGGTTAAAATCAATATTGTGACAGTAATTTCGATCAAATCCATATTATTTATATGATAACTGCCGTTGTGTATTTGAGGTTGTTATGTTTGCTTAGGTTACATTTGTGCACAAAAAGATGATCAAATTTAGTTTATATCAATGAGTGATTGTCCAAGCATGGTAAAAAATTGTAAAAACTACATCTGAAAGGCCTTGTTGTAGCTTTCGAATGCCCAATTGATCAGTGCGGTCGTGCAAGTTAAATATACAAAGTCATAAGAGTTGAGTCGGTGACGAAGATTTTGGCGCGTATTTATATATCTATAAGCTGTATAATTGCACGTGGACAATAGATTCAGAAAGAATTAAATGGTCAGCATAAGTCGATACATATTTGGGTTTTGAGCTCGGTCGAGTCCAGGACCGGGATCGGGTCGACACAACCCAAAGATGGACCGGAATCTCGACTTATTTCATAATTAGTAGATGAGTGAGGACATTTCAATACGTTTACAACCTTCCGATCATAGCCCCACATCAAATACTTTAAATTTATTTATTATATAAAAGAGTTATAATCTAAATAAACTAACTTATCACATGATAACAGCAAAATACATCAAATTGATTTGTTATATAAAAGAGGAATAATTTAAACAGACTAACATATCATAAATACAATAATAGTGAATCGTTCAGAGAAGTTGTGCTGATTGATATATTTTAAGTATGGGTGAGATAAGGGTTAGTTTGAATGAAATTTATATTAAGATTGGTTCCTATTAGTAACAGATTACAAATGGAAAGCAGCCAAAAAATAAAAATAAATAAATAAAGGAAGCAAACGTATGCCCTTTTCTAATAATGCACTATAAATTTCGTCATATAATTTTTTTAAGGACAAATCAGATAACCCAAAGACTCCAATAATGGTGATAATAATGACAAGAACTAAGATAATTTAAAAAGGTATCTCAACGTTAATTAATAGAAATATTGACAATATATATATATATATATATTTTTTTTTTAATTTTGGATTAAATAGGGAAGAAATTAAATGCTTTTGTTGTGGGGTGGAGGGAATTATTAATTTTTTTTAGGTAAATTACATCGAGTTCTCCTGAAGTTTGTCATGATTACAAATACTCCCGCATTATTTAAAAAAATTATGAATAACCCCTCTATAATTACAAATACCCCTTATAAAAAATAATTTCTCAAACAATAAGAAGAAGTCGTGGACAGATGAGTAATTTATACACAAGAATATATCTTGCAAGTATTTATGTGTGTGGGTGAGTGCGAGAAGTGCAGGATTGACATTCAAACATTGTATGGAGGGGTCTTTTGGTAATTTTAACCGCTGCTTTGAACACTTCCATTCAACCCATCGCCACCCTGGACATCATTTTCGGTCAACAAAATATTTCCAGTCAACAAATTAGAAAGAGAGCATAAAGTAAAATAATCACGAGGGAAAAGGGGAAGGGTAAATTCTGAATTTAACGAGGGTTTTATTGCAATTAATCATGTATTTTTTTTAATAAGATGTGATTCTTACATCATTAAATATATTTAAATTGTAAGACTAATCTAATATATCAATAATTTTTAAATTAAATTCTCAAATATTGAATCAATAAATACATCCAAACGGACGAAAAAAATTATAAACTATTATAAAATGAACACATATCGTGAAACTCGAAACCTTTGATTATGATGGCTGAATTTTATTACTTGACCAAGACATAATTGATGGGATTAATGATGTATAAATATCATAAATCCCACGACTTTGGTAAGTACTAAAGAACCTTCGCGAAACTCCTTTGTTCTTCAAAGAATGATTAGATCTACTGCTCAGGACTTAAAATATTACAGCCTAAGTTAGACAAATAAATTTAATTGTTGGAATATGATTTTGGATTTAATAAAATTATATAATTTTTAAGATAAATTATAATAGATCCTATAAAATTTATCATAATTACAAAGTGTTAAATGCAATTTACCCCTTATAATGTGTGAAATAAGCAAATACCCCATGTGAATTTTTTTTTTTAGCAAATGACCCCATGTGTTTCAAAGCAAATTAACCCCCTCCCCTGCATCAATGGTTTACATAAGGGGTAATTTGTTTTATTTTCTAACATAAGGGGTAACTTGCTATTTTATTTTTCAAAGGGGTATGTCTGCTCAAATCTCATACCATGAGAAGGTAAATTACATTTTTCCTAATTAAAAATATTCTATCATTGATTAAAATTTACATATATCCTCTAGAATTAGCTGTCGTTTACCAAATATCCCAGTAATCTAATGGAGGAATTTTTAATTGTTTAATTACTAAAGTGGATATTTCTGATTGTAATAAATTTCATAATAGCCCATTGCAATTTATAGTAATTTTCAGGGCTACATACACTTTGCTGCCGTGAATTATTTTGATGTAATATTTATCCCCTAGTAATTATATTATTTTCAATATATTACTTTAAACCATCACAAAATTATTTTCTAACTAAAAATAATTTTTAATAAGTGAAGAATATAAATTAAAAGTGGAGTAATAAGTTAATATATATATATATATATAATAGATATACGACAAATATAATATCCAGACAAAAAATAAAATTTTGCATGAAAGTTTTTTTGTGTATTATTGTACTCATTCATACTTAACATAACGTCTTTTTTTGTGTATTTATTTTTCAAATTAAACTATTTTACATATTCTAAATATATCATGAGTGAGTACAATAAATACACAAAAAACTTTAACACAAAATTTTTTAATAAGTTGGTAATAAAATTAAGTTATTAACTGTTTAATTTTTATAGATAAAAATCAATAATTACATATCTATTTTTTGAATGAACTCTCTCTATAAAATATGACAAAATACATTCTTTAATCTTTTTATCCCTAAAAGTGTTAAAATTTTGGTTAAACACACACACACACACACATATATATTGTCAATTTCTTTTCAAACGTATTTATAAATTGTTATGATGTGCTATTTATTATGTATTTACTATATATCAATTAATTACTCCACTCGTAATGTAAATAATTTACTAATTAATTTTTTGAATAAAAAAAGAAATTAATAATAATATAATATTAAAATATATTAAGAATAATATTATATTTATTAGTTTAAAGAGATGAAGGATGATATAATTGAAGAGGGTAAAGTGTGTATTTAACCCCAACTTTTATTGTATAAACTGTTGGTGCTGATTTAAGCACAAACGTAATACAGCTTCTCTCCTGCATCCAATCCCATCGCATCACAAAGAAACTTGGAAAAGGGTGAGAAACACACGAGTGGGGAAGTCAGTGCTTCCAGAAAAAAAGGTCACCTGCTCTCCTACAGCTGTACCTCTAATCTCTCTTCCATTCACCAATGCTTTTCTACTGCTTCCAATTTAGATTAATTTTTATTCAATATTTTTCTACCCCAAAAAAGAAATAGCATTTAATGACTAACCAGATAATTATTTAACCCATTATGACAATACTAAATTCATCAAATATTCAATTTTTTGGGATATTTGATTTTTTGTCGAACAAGGATAAAATATTTATAATTGAATCAAATTTTATTGAAGCTCGACGTATTTTATCTAAAAGAATAAATAAAAGACGAAGTTCGGGGAAAAGAACCGGTGAGTTTTGTTATCTATGGTGTAAGTTTTTTTTTTGTTTTTTTTATGCAGGGGTCGGACGAGTTAAATTCATATTATTCTGGTTGTATTTTTTTTAATATTAAATTATAATTTTATTTCGTTTGAAAAGATGTAAAACATAAAAAATAATATAATTCTATTTTGAACAAGAAAATGTAGAATATTGAAATGCAATAATAATGATGATAATAATAATAATAATAATAATAAAGGTCAAAATGTGCCGAAAATATCTAGTTCAACGGGAGAAATTGAGATGGGTACAAATCCTATCAACGTGTGGGATGTTATTATATTTTAATAGTATGTATGAATTAAATATAATTATATAATATTGATGATTATCATAGTTGTCAGCTGTTGTTAGATATAAATATTTGGTACTGATGATTATAATCAATTTTATTTAATAAATAATAATTCACCATTTTTATTTTTTTAGAAAATAAATTCTCAAATTGAATTGATACAAAATCAACAATATTTGATGAAATATATTGAGAATTCCTTCATTCTGCATTAAATCCACAAATTGACAACACCTCGCAACATGTGTAAAGCATCTTCCAAGTTCAAACTAGATTGGGCAATAAATAAGGTAGGGGTTGATTTTATAAAAATTCAAACAACATATTTATATTTCAGTTCACACCATTTAATACTCTTCTGGAAGATCTTGCAAAGCTGGCAATTGTGCATGATCCAAGTTGTTCAGGTGAGGTCAGGTCGTACACTGTGTCTACTGAAGACAGTGTCGAATGAATTCTAAATCACTTGGAAATGTGGATCCTCAGAACATAGAAAATCGTTAGACTAGTTGGGAAGTCCCCAACTAATATCCTCTGATGCTTAAGTTAGTATAACGTGGATCGAAAATAATCTAGAATGCTTAATGTGGTCGATTAAGTAATGAATGCAACGCACCATAAACGATTTAGAACAACAGTATTTCTAGATGCAAGCGTTTGTACACAATAGGTCCACATGGTGGTATCTCAGAGAATACTTATTAAAAGATCAACGGTTGATATTTTGGGTCTCAACTCCGGGTTGGATGGGAACGATCCAACCCGACAAATAATACGTGGATCTTGTGGCTTCTTTGTTATTTTTTTTATTTGATAGGATGGGAACGACCCGACCCGACAAGTTGCTTCTCATCTTCACTCTCTTATGACATATAAATAATGGCTTCTTCTATTCAACTGTGTTTTCATTCATTAAGTAATTAAATAGTTTATGTTTTATCCTTTTAAATAGTCTTACCGCTTTCACGTTTATATGATTTAATATATATTAATAAAATTCGAATCTCATCAATTTTTTTTATATTTTTTTTAACGATGGAATTGATATAGTGCTCGATTTAGAATGACAAGTCCGAAGTGTGAATTGTGATTTATGTGTGAATATGTGGGTGGATGAAAAAGGTGGCGTATGAGGAAGGGTTGTTGATTCAGAAAAGGCAAATTGGTTGAAGTCACGGATCATATAATTAGTTCAATATAGGCGAGAATTAGAACGGAGGGTATATGTGGCATAATTAATATACATGCCTTACCGCACCCTCACCACCCCACACGCTAACGTAAAAACAACCAAAAAAAAAAAAAAAAAAGGAAAATCAAGTGCATGTAGTCAATCACGTGGAGAACTGGGGCCCGCCGGCCAATCATTCGACGGTTGTTCAAGGAGGAAGATAGATTGAAAGTGATTAATTACAGAGTAAGTATATTATATTGATGTCATTTGATTAGTTCGACTAAATTAGATTCGGGCAAGAATTTTCTATGGTACAAAATTGAGGTTAAGAGTTTGAGTATTTAATTTGTTTTTAGAGTAAATTATAATAATTTTTTTTAAAGTTTGATATAATTATAGATACTTTTTTTTTTGGGGAAAATTATTAATATTCTTCTAATTTTAACAGTCGTTTAATAACTAGTTCAATCCATTAGTATCTTTTACTTTGTTTATTTATTTTTTGTAGTGAACTGACCAAAATGTTCTTGTGAAATACGAATTATAAATTTACTTATTTTTATTTTTTTTAATTTTTACGATCTAAGTGGATTTTTTTTTAAAATTTATCTAAAATTTTCATCCACCTTATCCAATTTTTTTAATATTTTTTTAGTTTTTTTTTAAAGAAAACAACACACCTAGGATAAAATTGATGATTTTCATGCCTCCATCCAGGAATTATGTAATTTCATTAAACATCAAGGGATATTAATTTTTTCAAACAACAAAGAGGTATTCGTAATTGCGACATTACCTCAGGGCAACTGAAGTAATGTATTGCGTATTGGATATTGTAATGATAATATATTAATTGATTTAGAATTATTAATATATTTAAAAATAATATAAAGAAAAATTGAAAGAAACTATATTTTTATGTTTTTATATATTTATTAAATTGACCATGTGAAGAGTGTGCTCTATGATGTCTACATGTAGACAATTAATTGAGGGCTAGAAATATTTACACCTCCTTATTTAATGTTTTGTGTAGTATAAACACGAATTGAATTTGCTCTAGCAATTTTTGTTGCACCACCTATTTTATTTTTAATATATATCACGTTGTATATATAAGAATTATATTATTTATCTTATCTATTTTTTAAATACACTTAATGTGTATAATGTATATGTGAAATAATATGGATAATGCAGATTTTCAAATCATTGTAAGGAGGACTTTCGACTGAATACAAAAAAAGAAAATATATAATTTCTAACTTATCACATATTTAAAATGTGTTTAAATTACTTACCCTTAATTTACTTACCCTATCGTAGTGTATATATATATATTCTTTTTTTTTTGTTGTTTAACAGTCTCTTACAGTAAAATAAAGCCCTACACCAGGCATATGCACAAAAGGCACCTGTTAAGTCCCTCTCCATGGAGGCACCTTCATAAAGAGCCCTGCTCCGTACATGCACGAAGTAAGTTTTTCTTTTTCTATGCATGTTTATGCTACTAACATTCTTTGTAGGAATTTGAAAAAAAAAATGTGTTCCTTCTTGGACTAACCTCTAAAGACGTCTACTCTAATAAATGTCGAAATCTCCACTTATTAGGGGGGGGGGGGGCTAGCGATGTGCATAAAAATAAGCTCGCCCAAAGAGGCCTAAGCAATCCAAAAAAAGAAAGAAACGGGAGGCTTGTAACATCTTACGAGACCCAAGTCATGAGAGGCCTAAGAACACTTGATAGACAACTTTGGGGGGCGTCCCCCAAAAAAAACAAATTGACAAAGGGAGGAGGCTCAAGACATCCCCTATTCTGACCATGATTAAAGCCCAAGAAAACATTCGGCTTAAAAAGGCCCGTGTGGCAGCCCACACTCCACCGTGGCATATAGATAGCTTAAGCAACCACTTTGGAACCACATCAGCCTAGTAAGTTAGGATTTTCTTACGGCTGCGATTCCTTGCAGATGAGGGAGGACTCTCTAAAGCCTTGGACTCTTGGGTGGCTAGGAAGTCTTAGTGGTTAGAAGTCCTCGCTGATAAAGGGTCTCCCAAACTTGAAGATAAGTATTCAACAACAAGATTAATAAAAGACAAGAACAAATTATGGCTTATCCAAACTGTTTTTATCAACTTTTTCAGAAGAGGGCACCCCCCTATAAATATAGGTTTACTCTTATATACTAAAGGCACTTTCTAAGACCGTTCTGACACCTTTCTCACTTTCTGGACGTCCCACTTACGTTTCCCACACTTCTTTTACTCTATAAATCATGTCTCTCACTCTCTAAACACTTTTTAAACATTTTCTGAACATTATCTAAGGACTCCACAAACACATTATCAAGTGTTCTTATACTTTTCATTGACTTTATTCACCATATCTCGATTTCAATTATATTTAATTATTTTTTGACTTTATTCCATCTCAAATCCAATACTAACTTGGATGTTGGAGTGCTAAAGTCTTTTTTGCAGGTCTCCCTTCAGGATTTGCATTCATTTCGTCCCAAACCTCGAACGATTGTCTATATTCATTGAACCCGTGCATTTTTTGAACTCATCACTCATTACAAATTTAAATTTTCTAATTAGTAAATTGTAAACTTGATATAAAATCTCATTTTATCCAAATAATTTAATCTTTTATTTTAAAATAAAATTACATTTTAAGCTCTAAATACATCTCAAAGAAAATACGAGCCTTTAAGATATTTTAAATAAATTTAGTCAACACTCCTCACGAAAGAAAAACATAATCATGAATGTTTCCCCTAAAATCTGAAATCTTGAGGGCGAATTTAAAATTTCTTCAAAAGTTTGAGGATGGCGTGCGGAAACTTTCCCATGAGAAAATAACAAAAAATTTTAAATATTCTTTCGTTTGCGATTTCTATATATTTTAAGTCATGAAGGGTCAAAGAAGGTGGCATGCCCCGACTTCCGCGAGATCTCTTTATTGATTTCGAGTTTCCAATGGACAAAACCCAATAATTTGAAAATTCAAAGCCGCCTGGACTCGAACATGCACACCTATATAAGCCTTATACATTAATCTTCACAAACCAACTGCATTAACATTGACGTTCTTTTTATATTGCAAGACACAAGAAAGCAGGTTTACAGAACACATCGTTGGATCATCTCTGACCCCGGCAGGGAGTAGGGATCTTTCCAGCGTTTCAACCTGCACTACCTGGCGCGATATAAAGAAAAAACCAGGAGAAAGGGCACACACTTCAGCAGTATTGCTGCTGGAAAGGTTAGAAAATGGACGCTGGCGACCTGTATAAAGCTAGTAGTAGCTTGAGAGCAACCAGCAAACGGAGCTCAAGTTTCAGGGCAAACAGCTCAAACATATGGAGAAATACAGGGATTGAAGTCTTCTCGCGGTCGTCGCGGGAAGAGGACGATGAGGAGGCCCTGAAATGGGCCGCCCTGGAAAAGTTGCCCACTTTCGATCGTCTCAGGAAAGGGCTTCTGTTCGGATCAAAAGGCGCGAACGAGGTAGAGGTTGAGAATCTTGGGTTCGAGGACAAGAGGAATTTGGTGGAGAGACTGGTGAATACTGTGGAAGAAGACAATGAGAAGTTCTTGTTAAAACTCAGGAACAGAATTGACAGGTATTAATTTTCCGTTGACTTTTTCTTTTCCCCCCGAAATTCAGAGTTCATCATCAAGATTCCTGTTGATTCCGTCTGATGTAAATGCTTATTAATTTTTTGTTCTCTAGGGTGGGGATTGATATGCCAACAATTGAAGTGAGGTATGAGCATCTGAATATCGATGCAGAAGCCTACAGTGCAAGCAGGGCTCTTCCTACTTTTATCAACTTCAACATCAACATGATAGAGGTAACACACACACACACACACACACAATATCTGTCGTGTTTTCTGTAATCTTGCTGAAAAGGGAACCTGAATCTACTTCATACTTGCCTTTCTTTCCAGGGAGTTTTAAATTCTCTCCATATACTTCCAAGCAGAAAGAGGCCTTTCACCATTCTTAAGGATGTCAGTGGAATCATCAAACCCTGCCGGATGACCTTGCTTCTAGGTCCTCCGAGTTCAGGAAAGACGACCCTTCTGTTGGCTTTGGCTGGAAAGCTTGATCCAGCTCTCAAAGTAAATACAATAACTTCTAACTACTTCATAAACGACCATATCTTCCCCTCTAAGTCCAGTAAAACAGTAAACAGATTCTAACTCATGACGAAAGCTGAATATATATATATATTTTTTCACCAGGTTTCAGGAAGGGTGACTTATAACGGACATGGAATGGAAGAATTTGTACCCCAAAGAACTGCAGCATACATCAGCCAGCATGATCTGCATATTGGAGAAATGACTGTCAGAGAAACCTTGGCATTTTCTGCAAGATGCCAGGGGGTTGGATCCCGCTACGGTTCGTACACTCACTAAATATATTTTTATTCCCTTTGAAAATTCTAGAGTTGAAATTGTGGATTGTTTATTTTAGTTTACTGACAGTTTCGGTGGTGAAATTTGATTTGATCAGAGATGCTGGCAGAATTGTCAAGGAGAGAGAAAGCAGCGAATATCAAACCAGATCCTGATGTTGATATCTACATGAAGGTAAAAGAGAATATTATTAAATATTTAAGTAAATTACAATGGCTCCTCTCAAAATTTGTCATACTTATAAATATTTTTTATTGTCTAAAAAATTATGAGTATTATTTTAAAATTAACGATTGTGTAAAAAATAATCCTACAATAGGTTGTCACGTGGAGATTTTTTTTAAAACGATGGTTTACTTTAGAAGTATATTTATAATTTTTTAAATAATAAAAAAATATTTATGATTATAAAAAATCTCAAAAAAACTTATTGTAATTTACCTAAAATATTTTTACTCCTGGATGCAAAGCTTACTTTTCTTGCCTGAGACTGACGTCATTGAGGCAGTCAGTTTCTGCATTTTAATATTAATGTCCTGTAGTCTGTCTGCTTAAGAGATAATGGGACTTAAATAAGCAACATATTTAGAAGTCTTGGTTTCAAGAAAGTGACAAGTCTCTTATCAAAACAAAATTTTAAAGAATAATGAAGGTAAAAGAACAGAAAGTGACAAATCTTGTTTGTTTGTTACGTTTCTTGCAATTATTGTGATATGTGGTGCATGTCTGATTGCTAAGTTACAAGATTTACTACGATGGAACTTTAGAAACAAACAACTGAATTTAACAGACCAAGGGGGGAAATGTGAACATCAGAGTCGGTCAACAACTTAGTATATTAAAAAGGAAATTGTCGAACTCAATTAAAATTTGATTAATTTCCAGCACGAGTTCACCATTTTCAGGTCTTATCAACAGTCAATTTCATTATACAGAGTGAAATTGCAGTTTTTTACTAGTCTAAAATTAACAGTTTTTGTATGAAAAGATAGAGGCAATCGTGATAAAATTTACATGTACAAAACAGTTCTCGAATCTATCTACACAAATCAGTCTTGTTCTGAGGTATAAAGGAGTAATCTTGCTGTTTCAAACAATATAGGCAGCAGCCACCGAAGGAGACGCAGCAAATGTTGTCACGGATTACATTATTAAGGTTCTAGGACTCGACGTTTGTGCTGATACTTTGGTTGGAGATGAAATGATAAGGGGAATTTCTGGAGGGCAGAAAAAGCGTGTCACAACCGGTAAACAAACTAAAATATACACTAACATGACATAAGAGCTTGTTCAATGGATTTGTACGGATGCTGAACTTTTTATGTGTGAAAAATCACAGGAGAAATGATTGTTGGACCAGCTAAGGCACTTTTCATGGATGAGATATCAACCGGGCTGGATAGTTCCACGACGTACCAAATTGTCAATATGCTTCGACAATATGTCCACATTATGAAGGGAACTGCTTTTATCTCACTGCTCCAGCCAGCACCCGAGACCTACGATCTGTTCGATGACATAGTGCTCTTGGCTGATGGCCAGATTGTTTATCAGGGTCCTAGAGAAAGCGTACTTGGCTTCTTTGAGTCCATGGGTTTCAAATGCCCAGAAAGAAAAGGAGTGGCTGATTTCTTGCAAGAAGTAAGCAAAAGACACAATAAGCTAGAAACTCCTTCATTGTGTGGACTTAATTTTGTTGGCTCTAATGAGAAATTAAACTATATGCAGGTAACTTCGAAGAAAGATCAGAAACAATACTGGGCACGTAGAGATGAGCCTTACCGCTTCATTTCGGTCAGCGAATTTGCAGAGGCATTCCAATCATATGTTGTTGGCCGGAGAATCGGGGATGAGCTTGCAGTTCCATATGATAAGACCAAAAGCCATCCTGCCGCTTTGACGACACAAAAGTATGGTCTTGGAAAGAAAGAACTCCTGAAAGCCTGCACAGACAGAGAACTCTTGTTGATGAAGAGAAACTCATTTGTCTATTTCTTTAAGCTCTTCCAGGCAAGTTTTTGTCAGCTTCAATCCTGCAAGTTCATCCACTAGAAAATTACTGACAGCATTTTTCTGATGTTTGCTTTCAGCTTATTGTGATGTCATTTATTGCCATGACACTCTTCATTCGGGTTAAGATGGATAAAGATGATATAACAGATGGAGGGATATACGTTGGTGCTCTATTTTTCTCTGTCATTATGGTCATGTTCAATGGAATGTCAGAGCTTGCAATGACAATTTACAAGCTTCCAGTCTTCTACAAACAAAGGGATATGTACTTTTTTCCTGCATGGGCATATGCTATTCCCTCTTGGATCCTGAAAATACCGATTACCTTCATTGAAGTTGCTATATGGACATTTCTCACTTACTATGTGATCGGGTTTGATCCTAATGTAGGAAGGTACACATTACAAATCACCGCCTCAGACAACCTTTTTGTTGCTTTTTCAAATATAAATTACTGATCTAGAAACTTCATTGCAGGTTAATGAAGCAGTATCTGCTGCTTTTATTAGTTCACCAGTCAGCATCAGCATTGTTCAGATTTATTGGAGCAGCTGGCAGGAACATGATTGTTGCAAATACATTTGGCTTATTTGCATTGCTCCTGCTTTTTGCACTAGGTGGCTTTGTCCTGTCCCGAGGTATGATAAAATGTTTATATCTATCTCACACTTACACTAAAGATGGTGTGCGGTTTCTCAATTCATTTTCCAACTGGTAATGCAGAGGATGTAAAGAAATGGTGGTTGTGGGGCTACTGGTCCTCACCTCTAATGTATGCTCAGAATGCAATTCTTGTTAACGAATTCACAGGACACAGTTGGAGTAAAGTAAGTCAATGCATCAATCTTGGTTTCAGATTGTTTGCATGTTTTACATCTGAGATACAATATCATCATGATTTTAATTTTTTCTTTTTTCAATTTGTAGGTTGTGAATGGGACCAAGTTGGGAGTCCTTGTAATGCAGTCTAGAGGGTTCTTTCCTCAAGCATACTGGTATTGGCTAGGAGTGGGGGCGTGCTTTGGGTTCGTATGGCTATTCAACATCCTCTACCTTCTCTGTCTTACATTCCTCAACCGTGAGTTTTTCTACTCTGACAACTCTCAAGTTCTCTCTAGACTAGGATAAAGATATAGCAAGCTAATAACGTTGTGTTACACATATTAAGGACCATTCATGAAATTATTCTTCTTCATAAAAGTTTTAGACACAAAATTTATATTAATAGTAGCAATAAAATGTAATTTTTCTGTCTATTCTCTTGTCTATATAGTACAACTACATTCAGCATTTAACAATGTTAAAAAATGCTACAGCTTTTGAGAAGCCTCAAGCTGTATTACCAAAAGAAACTGAAGATGATACGCAGAGGGGGGGTTCTGTTGGCCGAGTTTCAGCTCAGGGCGCGAGTAGAAGGAGAAGCATCTCCTCTGGATCCTCATCTGCTAGAACAGATGCCATTGAAGTCGACGAGAACCGAAAGAGAGGAATGATTCTTCCATTTGAACCACATTCCATCACGTTTGAAGACATCAGATATTCTGTTGACATGCCAGAGGTTTGTCCAAGTTAAAATGTTGTAGATATAGCAATTAAGAGCATGCCTGAGATCAATCAATCGCTTAACGACTATTTTGACTGACAGGAAATGAAAGCTCAAGGTGTCACTGAAGATAAATTGGAACTCTTGAAGGGTATAAGTGGAGCTTTTAGGCCTGGCGTTCTTACAGCATTGATGGGAGTTAGTGGAGCTGGTAAAACAACTTTGATGGATGTGTTAGCTGGAAGAAAGACGGGGGGATATATTGAGGGAAATATCACAATCTCAGGGTATCCAAAGAACCAGGCAACATTTGCTAGGATTTCCGGATATTGTGAGCAGAACGACATCCATTCTCCAAATGTTACTGTTTATGAGTCCCTTGTTTACTCAGCTTGGTTGAGGTTGCCACGAGAAGTTGAAGCAGAAACTAGAAAGGTTTGTAATTCAAAAATCATTTTACAGTTTCTTTTCTCGAATCTCATACTGAGACTTCATGAGTAATATTAACTTCCCTCTTCTGCTTACAGATGTTCATTGACGAGGTAATGGAACTTGTAGAACTTACCCCTTTGAGCGGAGCGCTAGTTGGGTTGCCAGGGGTCAATGGTCTCTCTACAGAGCAGCGAAAAAGGCTTACAATTGCTGTTGAACTTGTAGCTAACCCTTCAATTATTTTCATGGATGAGCCAACTTCAGGGCTTGATGCAAGAGCTGCTGCGATCGTGATGAGAACTGTCAGGAACACCGTGAACACGGGAAGAACTGTAGTGTGCACAATCCATCAACCTAGCATTGACATATTTGAAGCGTTTGATGAGGTATATATATGAAAATTTTAAAGCGGATATACATATTTCCTCTTTGCACCATACGTGTTACTAACATAACATGAATTTGCAGCTGTTTTTGATGAAACGGGGAGGACAAGAAATATATGTTGGACCATTGGGAAGACACTCAACTCATCTGATCAAGTACTTTGAAGGAATTGAAGGAGTACCAAAGATTAAAGACGGTCACAATCCAGCTACGTGGATGTTGGAAGTCACTACCTCTGCACAAGAGCTACTCTTGGGGGTCGACTTTACCGAGCACTACAGGAACTCAGAATTGTACACGTAAGTTGAATTCCATGATCATAAAAGTAATCTTCTGGGACCAAGTATACTCATTCCACAATATGCTAATAATCTTGATTATGTAAAAAAATTTGCAGGAGGAACAAAGCCCTAATCAAGGAATTAAGCGTTCCCCGCCCGGGCACAAAAGACCTATATTTCCCAACTAAATATTCACAATCTTTCCTCACCCAATGCATTGCTTGCCTGTGGAAACAACACTGGTCGTACTGGAGGAATCCTCCTTATTCAGCCGTAAGATTTGTGTTCACAACCTTCATAGCCCTTATATTTGGGACTATGTTCTGGGATCTCGGCTCTAAATGGTAAGTACACTAGAAAAGCTAAGAAACTTCTCATACATCGAAATACTCTGATTTAGCTCTGTGCTAATTTTCTTGGGCGTTATTAACTGCAGGAAAACTCAGCAAGATCTCTTCAACGCCATGGGTTCTATGTATGCTGCCATCAACTTTTTGGGGTTTCAATATGGTTCGACAGTTCAGCCTGTGGTGGCCATTGAACGAACAGTCTTTTACAGAGAAAAAGCAGCTGGAATGTATTCAGCTTTACCATATGCTTTCTCACAAGTGAGTGGTTACAGACTAATAAGCACCCAAACATGTGTGAAATTTTCAACATTTGAAGTTCAGAGTTACTTAACAACAAGGTTTTTTCTCTTGCAGTTTTTCATTGAGATTCCTTATGTCTTCCTACAATCCGTCATATACAGTCTCATTGTCTACTCAATGATGGGATTCGACTGGACAGCTGAAAAATTCTTCTGGTTCATATACTTCATGTTCTTCTCATTACTGTACTTTGTCCTCTACGGCATGATGACTGTAGCCGTCACTCCTAACCACAACGTTGCAGCCATTATCTCTTCTTTCTTCTATGCAATCTGGAATCTGTTCTCAGGATTCATCGTCCCACGACCAGTAAGTTCTGCAGACATCATCATTTCTTGCATTAATTTTAGTATACAACTCATGAAATTCATCAAAATAACTTGTGTAAACAAATGTGAATGACAGAGGATACCTGTGTGGTGGAGATGGTACTACTGGGTAACCCCCGTCGCTTACAGCTTGTACGGCTTCATTATTACACAATTTGGAGATATTCAAGATGTGATGGACTCCGGAGAGACAGTGCAAGACTTCTTGAGAAGTTACTTTGGGTTCAGACGCGACATGCTTGGAGTAGTTGCAGCCATACTCCTCGGATTCGTTGTTCTTTTCACTTTCATCTTTGGCTACTCCATCAGGACATTCAACTTCCAGAGGAGATAAAAACAGCTTCTTCCAACTTCTCCAGACGCCGTGCTCTCTAGGCATTTATGCTTTACTAGCCCACAAGAGGTTTCAGGTTTTGTATAGAAAATCTTTAAAATGTGTACTGTATAATTAAGTTCATCAATTTGGCTTCTTATGTAATTTTTGAGTATCAAAGTGTGCAAGTTCTTTCAAAAAAATTAGTTTTTGCACTTAATCAAAGTGTATCATTTTCTTTTTATCATGGTTAAACTTTATTGTATCTTCACTTATGGCATTTATATTCAAGAACAAATTTCATCACAAATCAACCCTCGTGTTTCCTACAGCAGAAAACAAATACGAGGATGCAATATAAACCTAATTGAATGTATTTGGATAACTAAAGAATTTAAAATCCTTTAATTCTAATTCGAGCTATGTTTTGTTGAATGTTGATAAATTTCTTTTTTGTTGTTTTAAATAGAGTAATTTGAAACCCCTTATTCAAATTTATCAATCCAGACGTGCTATTCATCTAAACCTATTTGTTTGATAAAAAAAATGCAATAAAAAACCATGAAACTACGGAACTTGAATTCTAACAATCTCTATGAATTCCACCTGAGCCAAGGAATTCAGTAAACTACCCAATTTTGGTGCAAGAGATGAAAATTTAAATCTAAGTTGGGAATTGGGGACGAAAATTAGGGCAGAGATACGGTGCCGTTGTGGTATTCCGTTGCGGTTTGCAGTTTGCGGTAGTTTGTTAGATGCCCAAAGAAGTAAAACTAGTACAGTGAATTGGGCTTTTAGTTGGGTTTATACTTTGCTAATTGGGCCATAAGTACGGCCCATTTCTCGTTCAAATTAGCTGTCTATTTGAGACATTTCTATATCTTTTATCCACTCGAATTTATTTTTAGTAAACCAATTTAGAAAAATCATTTTGAAAATAATTTAGTGAGAAAATGTTAATTCTTAAAATAAATTTATCAATAATTATATGTAATAAATCATGATAAATATTATTCTCTATTGATGTAATTGATGCTTATTAATAATTAAATTTTTAGAAAGAAGAATCATTTAATATTTAGGGTACGAGGTTTGTCATAATTATGAGTACCCCTCATTGTTTGAAAAAATTACAAATACTCCCTAATGTTTGAAGAAATTATGTAATTCTTGAATGAAGGTATGCAATTGTTAACTTTGCCCTTACTGTATTTTTTTATTTTTTTAAAAAAAATGTAAAAACGTTTAAAACAATCAAACAAGGTGGATGAAAAAATTCTAAAAGTTATATAAAAAAAAATTATGCACTTAGTGAAGAAAAAATAAAAAACTCTAAAAGATAAATAAAATTATATTTTTTGATCCACAAGAGCATTTTGATAAGTTCACCATAAAAAATGAATGAAAACCTAACAGATTGGGCTAATTGTTAGACAACCATTAAAATCAGATGGATATTCGTAAGTTTTCAAATAATAAAAGAATATTCGTAATTATGCGAAACCTCAGGGAAGGTCGTTGTAACTTATCGTAATATTTAATATCTTAACATGGCCCATCCACGCAAATCCTGCATGTGAAGCATTACTTTATAAATGAAGATTGAAATTCAAAACCCAGAACGTCATGTTTGGTCTAACTATAATGTTAAACGAATACATTATCTAAAAATTTATATTATTGAAAAAGATAATTATTTAATTTAATATTTAATATATTAACACTTATCGTAATTAGATAGAGGCGGTGAAAGAGGGAGACAAGAGGAGAAGAGAAGTGAAGAAAAGAGAAAAGGGGAGGGAGAGAAGAAAGGAGAAGGGAGAGTTTGAGAGTTTCCTCTTCTTCCATCAACACTAAAATAATTTTTACATCTGAATTTGGTAAGTTTCAGTTCATCTTCCTTGAATAAATTTGTAAAGGAACTAAGTTTAAACTGAAATGGAAGAAAACAAAATTGATTAACATGGAAGAGAAGCAGCAGAAAATAATATGTCCGATCATCCTCTGTGAATCGTAATTTTCTTGAGACATATTGGTCCAAATTTAATGATTCCTACTTCTGTGAAAAATTTATAATGTGTACTAAAACTTTGTAGTTTTGATCAAGAGCTAAATCGGTCGTTTTAATGGGTAAAAGTAATTGCTTTGTTTCTGCGAGAAACCTGACAAAGTTTGTTTAAATCCTTGTAACTTTAGTTCTACTTGTTCAATTCACATGATTCTTTTGTAAAATGAAACTAGACACATAGTTGATTATATTTTTAAAATATTGTGATTTTCAGAAGAGACTATGATGTTTGAGAGAATTTTTAAAGTATAGTGGGCTCGAATCTGTTTCAATCTGTACTAGGTTGTAGTAAAAATTAATAATTCTTACATAGAGATCCAATTTGTACGATTCTTGTTGGAAATAAAACTAGACAAAAATAAAAATATTTGGAGTGAATAAAGCCTGTAGCAACTATATTTCGATCTGTGAAGAATTTGTAAAAGTAAAACCGAGTTTCTGTCAAAAACTGTGCAGAAAAAGGCGAAGGAAAATTGGAGATATAAGTATTTATATTTTATTTTTATTTTCTGAAAGTGGGAATATTAAAAACATATATTTTAGATATTATTAGGAGCTGGATCAAATTGAAAAAACGCACAAATTAAGACTATTAACGATCTACATATAAGGTAAGTAAACAATTGACGTCACTTATATGTGTTTATTTTATCTTGATATTATCTTTGTTAAAAGTCTATTATTATATTTGCTAATTAAATTATGAAGAGGCTATACTTGATGGATGGTTGAGTTGAATGATTATGTTGGAAGTAAGGTAAGTAACAATTAACATCATCATATATATGTACTCCATTTTCCTTTTATGTAAACATATAATGGTGTGGCTAATACTTGGGAAGAAGGTATATTTGATGGATAGTTTCAGTTGAATGGTTGTTTGGTCAAAGTAACATGGTATGATTGATTAGATTTTGTACTTTGAATGCTGATGTTGTGGAAGTATGATGTGAAGTGTATTTTTCATGCTCCAAGAGTGTATGGCGCTGCTCACTTAAATGATGATATGGAGACATGAGAGAGTGATGAAAACTTATTATAATGGTTGTGTGAATACCTCTTTGATTATCAAAACTAGCTTGTGTGGCAAATTTAGGTCGTACGACACTCAAAGGGGATGCACTTAAACTTAATATGGTGAAAAGTGAGGATGAGTTGGTGGAGAAAGACCCTATATCACCATCTTGTAAGTATACTAGTAAGGGAAGGGTTGATTGATTGTACTGTTGTGAGATGTTTGCATTGTTAATCAAATGAGATATAATGGTGACATGTGTTATTTGTTGCTCATTGTTGCCTTGTTGAACTGAAGATAAAATTACATGTATAGTTGGAATTGGTTGTTTACTTATTGAGTTACAGGCTCACTTCTCTGCGATATTTTTTTTGGTGTAGACCTTGGATTGTGTTTACTCTAGAGGAATAGGTCCACATTATTCATTCTAAGTCTAGTTGGGCCAGTATGCAGTATTTTACTCACAAGTCCATAAATTAGAAGTCTTAAATTGATAATGTTAATGATATACTAGAAGAGAGGATGGCTTCTGAGCAAGTTATAATAATTCTGTCTGTTATATGTGACTCAAATGTGTAGAAAGAGGTGACACTCCTACTAATTGTATCGATGGAGTATGTGATATAATCGACTATCAACTAGCTAATATTATCTAAGAAAATAATCTTAATTATTCATAGAAATTAACTGGGCACGCATGACAAATCTTTTTTGCCATGAATACCATATTTTGAGTATTTATTGATAAATCCCTTTTGAGCTAAAACAACTTATATTTTTTGAGTCCAATTATAGTTTGGGAATTTATTTCTTTGGTCTTTATTCAGTTTGGTAGTTCAACTGCACAACTTTGCACAAAATTAGTCTCAATGCATAAGAATTCCCAAATTTTATAACTGAAAAACAACAATAGACCTGTTTTTATATACAAATTTGGATGAGGTTGGAAAGAATATTCAATCACTACTTCCCTTCTAGAACCTAGAAATAAAAAATTACAAGTATGTGATTACATGCAGCAACCTCAGTTGCAAGCTATTTTCCAAGGTGTTCTGCTTCCAGAATGATGCTATCCAAATGCAGTCAAAGTTTGAAAAGATTTTAAAAGAGGAAATGGAAACATCAGTTGCTCCACTACCCATATGCATACATCAATTATCATTCAAGTTTGTGGAATTTTACACTGAGTTGGAAACTTCTACTTTGAATCAAAATATTATTGTGTTGTGCTCACCAACTATTGGTTTAAACTAACGTCTCTACTCATAGACTTTTTTTAGAAAATTATTTCTTTTTTCTTTTTTTTACTTAAATAAATAGATATAATAAAATTTTAAATTAAACGCATGAATCGATCGACTGCGTCTGATTATAGTTTTAGAAAGCCAAATAAATGATAACCTATTATAAAAATAAATTTACAACCTATATATTTATAAAACTCAAATTCACTATCCATACTCAAATTAAATTGGCCGAATCAAATGAGTTACAAAGTAAGTGTGATATATTTACTACGTGATTGATTATTTTTTTTAATTATATATCAATTACATAACACGTATATCACACTTTTCGTATAAATAGTTTAGATTTGAAGTCAATTTAAATTAAAATTTCTTAGTATTATCCAACATGGAGATCTTTGAACAAGGAAAGTGATAACTGCAGATGGTCAAAAAGACTGCAGGGTTTTGAATTGTACGAAACTAAAAGGACAAAGTTAGTAGGCCGGCCACTCTTAAGAGTTCAAGAGTTGAGCTTCTACATTTTTACTTTTCTATCAAAACCATTATATATATACAAGCTATCAGCAAGAAACCTCAAATATATCAGATTCATCATCAAGAAAATGGAACTCCAATTCCCCTTCAACTTCACTAATTTCCTCCTCCTTCTATCCTTCATCTTCTTCTTGCACAAGGGATGGAAGAAATTCAGCACCAGAAGCCGAAAATTGCCTCCAGGTCCATGGAAATTACCTGTAATTGGCCATCTTCATCACATAGGAACACTTCCACATCGTTCTTTCCAAGAGTTGGCCAAGAAATATGGACCCCTTATGCATTTCAAGCTTGGAGAAGTTACGGCAGTCGTCGTCTCATCGCCTACGCTATCCAAAGAAGTACTTAAAGTGCATGATCCCACGTTTGCGGACAGGCCGGAGAATATAGCAGGGGAAATCCTGTGGTACAATTCCTCCAACATCTCCTTTAGCCAATACGGTGATTATTGGAGACAAATGCGGAAAATCTGCATTCTTGAACTTCTAAGCGCCAAGAATGTCAAATCGTTTGGCTCGATCAGGAACGATGAGGTGTCGCATCTTGTTGATTCCATAGGGGCGTCTTCGGGGGCTCCGGTTGATCTGACTGAAAAGATCTTCATGTTGACAAGTTCAATAACATGCAGAGCAGCATTTGGCAAAGTGTGCAGAGATAAGGACCAGCTGATAGAAATGTTCAAGGAAGGGATAACATTAGTGAGTGGATTTGATGTGTCTGATCTTTATCCCTCATCGAAAATTCTGAGGGCCATAAGCTGCAACAGGCGCAAATTGCTCAGGATGAGACGGAAGCTTGATCTGATTCTTGATGACATTATAGGGGAGCACAGACGTAACTTGGCCAAGATAGCTGCCGACAAAGATAATTTGGAGAGAAGGGGCAATGGAGAGTTTGGCAATGAAGACTTAGTCGATGTCCTGCTAAGAGTTCAGCAAAGCGGAGAACTTGAATTCCCCATCACTGATGACAACATCAAAGCTGTTATTTATGTAAGTATAGAAAATGGAGCACTGTGTATCTGTAACTCTGTCTCGTATCGTTGTGTGTAAGAAAATTGGATGTTTTTGTGGCAGGACATATTTGCAGCCGGAACTGAAACATCATCAACGACAGTAGACTGGATCATGGCAGAGCTCATAAGAAACCCCCACGTGATGGGCAAAGTACAGAACGAAATCAGGCAAACATTCAAAGGAAACAAAACGATTGAGGACGCCGATGTTCAGAACCTGAAGTACCTAAAGTTAGTAATCAAGGAAGGGCTAAGACTACACGCTCCAATCCCATTAATCCCAAGAGTTTCTCGAGAGGACACTGAAATCGCAGGCTATCTCATCCCTGCAAGAGCAAAAGTCCTGGTGAACGCCTGGGGAATGGGAAGAGACCCCGAGATTTGGTCTAATCCCGAAAGCTTCGAGCCAGAAAGATTCGACAACAATTCAACAGATTTCACAGGGAATCACTTTGAATATATACCATTTGGTGCTGGAAGAAGAATGTGCCCTGGAATGACGTTTGGTTTAGCAAGCGTTGAGCTGCCTCTGGCCCATCTTCTTTACAATTTTGACTGGAAATTGCCCGACGGGATGAGCCCCAACGATCTGGACATGGTTGAGCGCCCAGCGATTACAGCAGCCAGAAGACAGAACCTGGAATTGGTAGCCACCCGATATCATGGACTATCTAAATAGACAGGGGATGTCAATAAAGATGTTGGTGAAGATTAGCTAGCTCTACGACTCTTTCCTAGGAACTATTATTATTGCATGTGGAGTACTATTCTAGTACTTTGTATCGGTCGGATTAGACAAATGTTTCACTTTCTTGTACATTTTGTTTGAACTTGATAGTCCTTATGTGTATTTTGATCTTGTTGGTTACGAGGTTGTAGCCAGATTGCGTTGTGGTTTAGATTGTCTCTGTTTTCTTCTTCATTAACTCAGTGCTTCAACTCCTAATGACAGACAGTATAACTCGTGGAAATGGGGATTACATGTTATTTTGCACCTTGGACTTTCTTTACATGTGGGTACTTGAGGTTGACTTTTGCTCAAGTCTTGGATTTCTTAGATGATAGATATAATTAATCATATAATAAGTATACTAAAATCTATCTCTAAATTAATTATTTTTCTTAAAATACTTAATTTATTTAATATGACCATCAATGGAAGGCTAAACTTATCCAATTGCCACGGAAAAAAGAGAAAATTATAATTTTAGTCCTGTAAATTAAGTATTATAATGTTATTCTTGCATAAATCTAATTTCATAATTTTATCCTGTATTTTAAAAATTTTGCATATTAAGGATGAAAATGATCGAAACAGTGCACAATTAAACTGGTCATTTTAGCTAATAAGGCTATATGTGTCCTCAATATACAAAATTTTTTAAAATTACCCAAATAAATTTCGAACCTCAGGATTAAAATTATAAATTTTTTCCCCTAAAATCCCATGTCAAAATCTATATTCATAGACAAATATGACAATCCTGACAAGAGAACGGTGCATGTTTTATTACAATGTAGATTACCAATATTGTTAAATTTATTTCTGGAATTACAAAGCACATTACCAATCACTTTCAACAGTCGTTCACATCATGATCAGAATTGTCATAATTTCTACCCTAATACATACTCCATTTGCACTAATTATTAACAAGAATATTTAACAACAGCTTGATTTTTTCCTCCATGCATCTTCAACTTTGACAATTCCCAAGTCTACCTTATTACTTTTCTCTGATAATTATAATCTGCTTTTGGCGGCTTGAATTTATATATCTTTGTTCTTTAGTACATGTATAAGTTCGTAATTTATTTTATAATTTTTTTTTATTTTTATATATCACACGTATTTTATAATTAATTTAATTCAATCATATTTGATTTGAACAAGAAAGTATATATGAAAACACTCCGGCCCTCAGCAGAACAAATAGTAGAAGCCCGAAAAGTTGTGCAATAAACTTATGTGGCCTCATGAATTTATTATATATATATATATATATATCATTTTTATTCTTCATAAATGCATTAAATTAATTGTTATTAATGATTAGTATTCTAATTTATATATCATTTTTATTCTTCATAAATGCATTAAATTAATTGTTATTAATGATTAGTATTCTAATTTATATATATATATATATATATAAAATCAATAATTGCTAATTGTCTGAAAAAGAAAAAGGTGTGCGCATGACAAAGGCAGACTGTCTTGTTGCTGCAATTAGTAATTAATTAAGCACAAAAAGTTTTCATGATTGGGATAATAAGACAATGGATGAATTTGTTTTTCGTTTGTAGTGGTTGATTCAAACTCTCAACTTTAATTTCTTGCACTCCGTCAACACCATTTGGTATATACAATTCGGAAATTGGTTGTGGACGCTTTTCTTCTGGGACTGCAAAAATTGGTTGGTGGATCTTTGCTGATCAAAAAATGGATGAGCAGTACCCGGGAGGACTTTTATGATTCTTTGTTGCTATAATATAGCACATTTAATCCAAATATTAAGGAAAAGATGCTAAATTTAATGAAAATTAGCACATGCTTGTGATTCTTTAATTTGGATTTTTTTTCTCGAATTTTAGTTGTTGATATAACATTTACTAAAGATTGGTAAATATAATTGATATAGAAATGTATAAAAAATGTACTACTAATATATATATATAGAAAAAAATGTAAGCAACCCCCTTATGATATCGCGAATGTGTAAATTACCTTTTTATGCAAAAATAAGTAGCGGTTTACCTCCCTATATTTTTTAAAATACAACAATTTACCCCCCCCCCCCATGATTTTTAAAATAAAGCAATTTACCTCCCTATCTAAAGAGGTAAATTGCTTCATTTTAAAATGTATAGGAGGATAAATTGCTATATTTTTTATAGGGGGTAATTTACTCATTTTCAATATCACAGGGGTAAATTGTTATTCACCCTATCACGTGTTTCGGTGTGTGTTCATGTGCATTGCTTTCATGTATATTTTTATAATTGTGTAGCAGATCAATGATCGTCATTAACCACAAAAAAAGAAAAAATCAAGCGTCTTTATTATAATTATTTTATTTTTTATTTTTTTGGGGGGCGGGGGATGATGTTACAAAGCTATCTTTATTTTAGATATGTCAATACACAATCTGATTCTGATTCTGACAGCTTCAAATGACACACCAAATATATGTAATAAAAGGAAAAAAAATATGGAAGAGGAGAAAGAAAGAGCAGTAATTTGCTGAATTTCCCTTAGAACTTGATAACAACCTTAACACAGTTGGGCTGCTTCATGTACTCCAAACCTTTGTTAATCTCAGCAAGTGAAACCTCATGAGTGATGAGCTGATCAAGATCAATTTCCTGCTCAATATTACAAATTACTTCTTCTCAGTTCATGTACAACAATCAAGATTACATGTCAAAAGAATTGAATGTATATAAACATTGATGATTTGGACATATATATATACCTTGTTTACACATTTCTCAATAATTTTAGGGAGATCAGATTGAGTTCTTACTCCACCATAGGTGGAACCCCTCAGAGTTCTACCACACAAGAGGGGGATGTAGTCGACCTCCACACTCTTCCCAGGTCCCACACCAAGAACCATTATTGTCCCAAGTCCCTGTAATTACACATTTACTCCATCTCATTATATATCATTTGATCTTCAATTAAAAAAAAAAAAAACACGAATATTAACGTGGTTAGTAGTTGATGAGTCATACCATCTTTGAGCCCTCGATGGCCTCGTTGACGAGGGCCGGCACGCCTGAGCACTCGAAACAGTAGTCTACTCCAAGCCCTCCAGTGGCTTCTTTGATCAACTCTGATACAGATTTGTCAGAGAGCTTAGGATTGATGAAGTCTGTGATTCCAAAGGCCTTTGCTTTCTCCTTCTTCAACTCGTTTATGTCTATCCCGATTATCTTCGAGGCCCCTTGCAATTGAGCTCCCTTTGCAGCCTGCGTTCATGTCACAAATTAGTGCACTTGCTACTGCAAGACTAATCATCCTCGCTCAGTCAATCCGTCACAATTAGCATACTTGGCATTTTCTGATGAGCCATCATTTGTACTAATTCCGAGGTATGTATATATATATATATATATGTATATAATCTCAAATATCTATACTGTTGTGCTTACCCCAAGTCCAACAGCACCAAGGCCAATTACCGCAACAGTTGAGCCCTTTTCGATATTGACTTCTCTCCAGCTTGATCCGAAACCAGTTGTGAAACCACAGCAAAGGAAACTAGCATGGGGAGGAGAGAGTCTGGGGTCTACTTTGACGGTGTAATTGGCGTCTATGACAGCATATTCAGACCAGGTGGAGCAGCTTACAAGGTGGTAGGTTCTCTCCCCTCCAACCGACAATCTTGATGTGCCGTCAGGCATTAGGCCATCGAAACCGAGCGGGTATTTATGGCATAAGTTTGTCCTCCCTGAACTGCAATTTAGGCATTCTCCACATTCTCCCAGATAGAGTGTCATAACTATATCTCCTACCTTGAGGTTTGTCACCTGCTCTCCAACGCTCTCCACCACACTGTATTTCCAAAACCCAATTAATCATACAAGTTTGAGCTCTAATTCTTCCAAGTCCCTTGAAACAAGTATTAAAAAATTCATGATAAAGACACTGACCCTACTCCTTCATGGCCAGGGATCCGAGGGAAAAAAGGCTGAAAAATTAAACAAGTGAGCAACAGAACAAAAAGCATGCATACATGATCTTATACATATATATATTACTGAAAAGATCAAAGGGTTCTACTGACAACAGGGAAGCCAGAATTGCAGCATGTCATATCAGTGTGGCACATACTGGCGCAGAGCATCTTGATCCTAACTTCACCAGATTTTGGAGGATCCACTTGAATCTCCTCCACTTGCAGTGGCTCCCATGATTTCCTTATCACAGCAGCTGCAAACATATACTATCATTTCATCATAATAAGCTAATCCAAGAATTATTAGTTTATTAAGTACTCCAACTGTACTCAACTTCTTCATATATCATCCTTAATTTTCCATAAATATATATACACACACATACTAATTAGACAAACATTAGTAACAGTTTCAAGAATAATGTAGACGATGGAATTAATGATGAATGAAAAGAGCAGTACCTTTGCATGTTATGACTGCTGGGGTGGTGTTGGTGTTGGTCATGCTATTCGTATTGCAGCTTGCTGCCTAACTATGCGAATAAGTTTTGCGGAGCAGAAACTCTGTGACTTCAAGTAATGTTTAAGAAGGACAATTATATAGGGAAATTACGTATAACACCTCTAAAGTTTTTATTTTTGTTTAACAAATACCGTTAATTAGTTAAAATTCATTAAATTTGTTTGTATAAACAAAATAAAATCAGAAAAAAGTCTATATTAACCCATGATTAACTATTTACTTATTTATTGCAGGTCAAATAAATTATCTATGGTCAAATTACCTTCATATGTCTTCACGCATTAATGCATGTGAGGAGGTATATTTTCATCGTTATAAGGGTAGTTTAGTTTGAAAAAACTATTTGACGTGCAACAACTCAGTAATCAGTCAATCGAGTATTCAACTTTTTGTTAGTATCAACAAATCTAGTGAATTTTGACTAACAGGGGGATTTATTTGTTAAACAGAAGCAAACCTTAAAGGTATTAAATGTAATTTCTCAAACCATAGGAAACTCTATATGTAATTACATCAAATCTCAGGAGAAGGGAGTGTAAAATGTCCCTTATATATATATAAAAAAATACAAACAACTCACTATAATATTGTAAACGATCAAATTATACCTTATAAAAAAAATAATAAAATACCTCCTTATGTCTCTTAAAATAAAAATTTCTTTTTATTAAAAGATATAGGAAGGTAAATCGGTATTTTTTTTTATAAGAAAATAATTTGCTTATTTACAATGTCACAGGAAATAAATTATATTAAATTTATTATACATATATATAAATAAATGGTTGTGGAACTCTTATATATATCTGTGTACTACATATAAAGCTCGAGCAGTGTGAGGAGATTAGAGTAATATATACGGGCCTTAAATGAAATAAAGGTCTCTGATTAATTAGTATTAAATATTTAGCATCGACATGCTTTGTCTGTATGCTCAAATGTGTACAGTATAGAGGAACTAGTTTATCTTTTCCCCACCAACTACTAATACTTTATTAGAGATACTATAGTTTAATGATATATTATAAATTTTATTTCTGTTCATGATAATAACTTTCATATGGTGGCAATAATTAATTAATTATATAACTATATATATATATAGCAGGCACGCGCACCGCGTGCATACTACAATAATAATCGACTAAAATTCATATTCACACCCGAATCTTGTTATTAATGTCATTTTGATCCTTGAGTAATTACAAATAACTCAATTAGTACCTAAATTTTGATATTAATATCACTTTGGTACATGAGTAATTACAATTAACTTAATTTTTCACCATTAATACCATTTTGATATCCAACTGATATTTTTATTCATTTTTTGTATTTATTTTTATATATAATAACCACTTTACCCTTAAACTAAATAAAAATAATAAATATACAAAAATAATTTATGCTATCAACTAGATCAAAGTTTCGCACTTTACATGGAAAGGAGGAGTACACCAATTCATAGTAATATCAACATCTGATCCATAACTTGGCAATTTGTCTTGTAGTTAACAATTTGGGATAATTACATTCCTCTTCTTTACTATTTGATATAATTACATATAGATGTTTTGTAGTTTAAAAACTTATATCTAACGCATCTGATTAGGTTTATTTCTATTTAACAAATAAGTCCATCAGTTAGTCAAAATTCATTGGATTTGTTGATATATTAACAAAAAAGTTTGTTTTCGTTTAACAAATAAGTCCATCAGTTAGTTAAAATTCATTAAATTTGTTGATATTAACAAAAAATTGAATGAAAATTGATACAGATCAAACATTTTTTTTCGGGTTACATTATCCTTATGACGATTGAAAATATACCTCTTCATATATATGCATTAGCATGTGAAAACATATGAGGGTGATTTGATCATAAAAAGATTATTTAACCTGCAATAAGTAAATAAGTCAATCAGATGTTAATATAATTTTTTTTTTATATTTTTTTGTTAATATTAACAAATTTAGTGAATTTTTTAACTAACGGAGGGACTTATTTGATAGACAAAAATAAATTTTATGGGTGCTAAATGTAATTTTTCAAATTATAAAAAATTTACGTGTAATTACATCAAATCTTGAAAAAAAAAGAGTGCAGTTATCCTTAATCATTTTTAAGTCGTCTGTCTTCAGACATTTCAAAGCAGAATAAGACCCTAAGATCGATTACCGTCCAACGTAAAAATAATTCAGCTCACATTAAGGGTGTTCAACAAAAGTTACAAAACCATTGAACTGCCTCGCTCATCAGTCCAACTAAAATCGCATTTCATTTAAAGGATAAGTTGATTTGACTTGAGCTAATTTTAAAAGAATCGTATTTTGAGAATATATTGAATTTAATTTTATATTCAGTAGATTGCATAGACTGCGTTCAGCTGCATTATTAGTATTATTGTTAACAATAACAACAACAATAATTCGTTAAATTTGTATAAAAAGTTTGATAATACAAAAATTAATATTAAAGATAATAATAAAAATTATGATATTAATTGATAATTTTAATTATATTATGTTATATTAAATAGATTGTATTATTATTTTTGTATAATTGAATAAATGTAAAAATTAACTTGGTAAAATCATCACAAGAGTATGCTTTAAAAATCACCTTAATTACTTTGTACTTTTAATATATATATATATATATATGCATTGTTGCGATTAATTTTTTATATTACTTAATTAAAAATGAGAACTTTCTGACTTCTGCACAATTTTATTCAGAAAAATAAATTTAACATACCCTTAAAGTTACTAATTCATATTATTCTTTAAAATAAAAATATAATTTGCAAAATTGTCAATCAATATTTTCTATATCTTTCCCCTAAGTTTTTTCCTATTATATATTTCCTATATTTTCCAACAATTTTTACAAATTTTATTCTCAATATCCGAAACTTTTCTAGTTATACATATAATCTAATTACAAGAATAGACTCCACTAGGATCAAAAATATTGCCATCCTTCCTACTAGAATAAAATCATAATTTTTTATTTTATTTTTTTTTAAATGAAAGTGATGAACTATTATTTTAATAAATTTAATTACAATTATCAATATCTAATAATTATAAATTAAATTACACATCATGGGCTTATATAATTTTCCATTTTATTGTATTTTCAGAATATGCAACAGGTTGGTGACTGATTATTGTCCCCCTTAAACTACTTTATTTATGGCTGAACGTGGGAACTCGAGCTCTTTTAAAAATGCAATTGGGCACGTTACAATATTCCTGTGTCCAAATAAACATGTACAGGA
>NC_026150.1:17957563-17959027 GCF_000512975.1 Sesamum indicum
AAAATTTCACTTCTTGTTTAATTTATTTCTTGAAATTATAAGTTTTCCTCTTGATTAATGTTCCGTTACGTGAGTTGTGCACCTATACACTACACTCATGCACAATTATATCTACTAAAATAATATAATGTGCGCCGTGGATAATTAATTTACATTTATTTTATTTTTAAAATTTTAAAAATATTATAAGAAAATGGCTCAATAGCAATGAAAAAATTTATGTCGAGCTAATTCAAAAGTAAAATTACTATTACTAGAAAATGATAATAATAATTATTATAAACATATTACAAATTTTGAATTATTTCAAAAAATATAATTAATAATAAGTATACATTAATTATTGATATAATAATCATTATATGACTTGTGCTAATTGTAATTATTAAAAAATTTACGTATTGGAAATGTCGTTAACGATTTTCGTTACAGAGAAAATTAAGCCATTGCTGATGAGCACCAAATATTTTGAGGTCGAAGTCGGTCATTGAATTATATACCAACCAAGCACTCGCAATATTTCTATCTTTTTCTCCTTTTTCTTTTTGGTTTAAACTTCTGGCTTTTCACCTGGAAATTCCCTATAAATACCATGCAGGCAAGCTTCTCAATCACATCAAAACCTGGAGAACTCGTCTGGTTCCAAGAAAAATGGATTCCGGGTTTCCCTGGAACTTCACAATTCTTGCTCTCCTTGTGCCTGTTATCTTCCTCCTCCTCCTCAAGAAACGGAAAAATTCCAAACCCTCTTCTGCTAAACTGCCTCCAGGCCCTCAAGAACTACCCATAATTGGACACCTTCATCTTATAAGTTCAGTTCCCTTTCGTTCTTTCCGAGACTTAGCCAAAAAGTATGGCCCGATTATGCATTTGAAGTTTGGAGAGGTCCCCGGGATCATCATTTCTTCACCTGAAATCGCGAAGAAGGTGCTGAAAGAACAGGACCCTGTCTTTGCTAACAGGCCCCCAGCCATTGCCATGCAGATCATGGGGTACAATTACAAAGATATCGGTTTCAGCCCTTATGGCGATTACTGGAGACAGATGCGCAAGATATGCATTATGGAACTACTGAGCTCCAAAAGCGTTCGCTCCTTCGGCTCCATCAGAAACGACGAGGTTTCTAGCCTCGTCAAATTTATTCAGGCGTCTGCTGGAAAACCCGTCAATTTAACGGACAAGATTTTCTGGATGATGAATTCCATCACCTGCAGAGCTTCTTTTGGTACGGTGTGTAAGGACAATGATGCATTGATCAAATTACTGAGGGATGGGATGCAAATGGCGGGCGGGTTTGAGATCGCGGATGTGTTCCCATCGTCCAAGATTGTTAGTGCCCTGAGTTGGACTAAGTGGAGATTGGTGATGATGGGCCGCAAGCTTGATATGATTCTTGATGATATTATCAACGAGCACAAAGTGAATTTAGATAAGCTGGCGAGAGAAAGTGGAGATGGACAGGGA
>NC_026150.1:17959113-18001055 GCF_000512975.1 Sesamum indicum
TCGGCAATGAAGATTTAGTTGATGTTTTCCTGAGGCTTAAGGAAAGTGGAGACCTCGAATTCCCAATCGGCAATGACAATATCAAAGCTATTCTTTTTGTGAGTACTCTTCAGTCTTCAGTGATGAAAAACATAACTAATTAGTTATATTAGTTACAATTATATGATATTAATTAATAAATGATTATTTGTTTTAATGTACGTATGTATTACAGGACGTGTTTTCTGCCGCAACTGAGACATCCGCAACAGCAATTGATTGGATAATGACAGAACTAATGAGAAATCCAGGAGTGATGGCCAAGGCGCAAGCTGAAGTAAGACAGGTATTCAATGGAAGCCGAACGACATCCATCAATGAAGACAACGTTAGGAAGTTGAACTATCTAAAACTGGTAATAAGGGAAACACTTAGATTGCACCCTTCCGTTCCGTTTCTCCCTAGGGCCTCTAGGGAGGAATGTACTATCAATGGATACACCATACCCGCAAACGTCAAGGTACTGGTGAACAGTTGGGGTATGCAGAGGGATCCCAAGTATTGGACTAACCCCGAAAGCTTTGAACCCGAAAGATTCGAGAACAATTCCATGGACTTTGTGGGTGGTGACTTTGAGTACCTCCCGTTTGGATCTGGAAGGAGAATGTGCCCTGGAATAACATTTGCTCTGGCTAGCATTGAGTTACCTTTAGCTCAACTTCTCTATAACTTCAACTGGAAACTTCCAGAGGGAGTCAAACCAGAAAATTTAGACATGATTGAAAATCCTGGACTCACTGCTTCAAGAAAGAGCAAGCTTTATGTTGTGCCCACCCCGTACAATGAACCTTCGGATTCATCTTTACCCACCCTCACCCTCACAGATCTCCAAACATTTGGAAGCTCGCGTGTTTCAACATCACTTTGAATAATTCCCCTCCAGAATTCCCTGTATTATGTAGCTTGTAGTCTTGTGCATTTTCTGTAATCTATATTATTAATAAAGCCTAAAAGTCCAATTGGTGTGTTTTACCCATATTCAAGAATATAATACCAAATTGGATTAAATGCATTTAAGCCTACGAAATTAATTCAATCTCTCTCTTCGTGCTTTTTTTTTTTTTTCTCCTTTTTCCTCTTCCACTAACCTCTTATTTGGTTTAAATTTTTCCACTCTCATCTCTCATCCCAAATTTCCCGCCTAAGGTTTCATTTCTTTCCATCGCCTAATCAGTTTCTTTTTAAATTTTCAATCATTTTATTTCACTTATTATAATTTAATAGATATTTAAATAATTAAAAAGTCAATTTCAATTAATATTTATAATTTTAAAATTAGAAAATTAAACACACTCCTCAAATGTGCTGGTATTCTTCCATAATGTACCTTGATCCAAGTTGTGGAAGTAACAATAAGATGCATGGTGTGTGGGGTAATTATATATATACCAACAAGATGAAGTGTCGATATAATTATTCAAATAAAAGGGGAATAGATATAAAAGATAATTATATTTACACCCTAAATTAATGATTTATTTATACAAAGCATCTCTATCTTATGCATAATTATAAAAACCATCCCTAACAGTCAAAAACAAGGATTGTTTGTGTGATACTGACTTTCTTTGGAGGTGTATATATAAGTCTTCAGAAAAATTAAGAGTAATTTGTGTAACTGATATTGAAGTTTCTAGTTATGTATGTATAATCCAAAAGGCATGGGCAAATTGTGCAAATAGACACAAATCAAGGACCATAAATGTAATATCCCTAAATATTATTATACCAAATGCAAAGGATAAAAATTGCCTCTTTAAGTCTTCATAATCCCATTTTGGATATTTTGAGTTGTTGGGAGAGAGAAAAGGAAGAGAACAATTGACATAGATTGAAGTCCATGTATGAATCCCCAGTGCTTCCTAGATCACTCCAACCACCAAAATCAATATCAGCTTGAAAATGCATGACCATCTTCCAATGGTTCAACGGGCACTGCGTAAGGTGAATCCCAATCAGCATCAAAGATTTCTTGAAGTTGCGAAACAATGGCAGAGTTATATGTCCCAAAGCTGACTCCTGCAGTCGAGTAGAAGTAGTCCCATATTAGGTTACTCGTCCCAATATGGGCTCGTACATCACTAACAGCATATTTTCCGTGGTTAACCCTTGTGTAGCCTGGATAAATATTTCCAGTGGCCGTGCCATTTTGAGTAGCCGGTCCAGTTAAATTGAATCCCGGCACCATATAATACTTGATCTCAACTTTTCCATGACATTTATTGTACTTTGAAGAAGAGCACAGGTTGTTGGTATAGAGCAGAGATTTTAGGTACACGTCTGTGTTATTGATAAAATGCGCCCAGTACGCTACCAGTAACTTCACCTTCGCCTGCTTGCTAAACACAACCTACCACCAAGAAAATTAGCTAGATATTGTAATAAAACCAATAAAGCAACGTGAGAAACCTGAGAGCCAAAAATCATTATAAATGAGCATCTTTTTTATATTAATGTTCGCAAGTTAAAACAATAGAAGAAACTGTGTTTTCAAATAATTTATGGGAAAGCTCAGATTATATGTTGCAAAAGAAACAGAATTTAAGAAGCACTAAGAAATATACCTCAGATATAGCTGAAGACAGGGATGACCAATAGACTGTCTGCGACGTGTATTGTGATTGACCAAGCCAATCCATAGTACTTATTCTTAATGTTGCTCCGTTTCCGACGGATTTAATTGTATCCACCCAGGCTTGTTCATCTGTCTGATACTTCCCAAACAACAGCTGCAACACAGAAAGGCATCAGCATATCGAAGAACTTGGACATTAGCTAGAACATTTTTGACAGATGCTAAACCTCTGGTGGAGCAAAGGACAGATAGCAGGATTGATGCTGTGATGTTGAATAGTTTCGTCCTGGAGTTTCAATGGAGACATGAAAAATATCAGGGTCTGAAAGCACGGGATACCCAGTAACATGTTTGACCTTCACATATTTAGGAAGCGGCGATCTGTCAAGACATAACATGGGAAATTAAACAACTAAATCAACAGATTGTTTTGACAAGGAGAGGAACAACTTTATATTATAATGAGAGAACATATAATGCTCAAGAAACTAAACATGTTTAAATATTTTTATGACTGTTACAGATTATTGATAAATGATTCACCGAATGATTAAGAATATGAACAAGATTTTGAGATTCATAGAAGCGAAACAGCAGGTATTACGGGAGAAAGCATGTAGACGCATCCTCTTGATATCCTGCTTACCTGCACCTCTCTTTTGGGTGGAGGAAATGGGACCAACAGGGAACCTTTCGGACGATCTGCCATTGTTGATCCCAGATGGATTCTGTATAATTAGAAGAGTTAAGATGGGCAAGTTTCCACAAGTTTTCAAAGTAAATTTCGACATTCTCTGCAATTCTTGGACAGCCAACAAGATAAATGCCGACTTCCTTCACCTGAAATCATTGAACAATGAGACTGATTGAACCAACACCCATCAAGAATATCATAATATAGACACTTGATAAGTAAATGTATTCACACACAGCCTAGGTATCAAACAGTTCATTTTAAATCATTGGAATAGGAGACCCTATCCAGTATCCAGTATCCACTACCACCCCCATGTGCAGAAGCACATAAAAGGAAACGAATTAGGAAAAACTTGTAGTACCACAGAAAGATATGAAAAAACCCCTCAGCAGAAGAAATAGTGGAAGTCGAGTTATGCAATAAACAACTATGACCTCAAATCAGGATTCTGCATGAGAATATATACTGCAATTGAGAAGAACATATTTGCAGTTCCTTTTTCCTTTTTCATAGAACAATGCAGACTAAGACTAAGTTTATAGTACTTGAAATCTGATAAAACCTACACTGAAAACCAATAGAAGAAAGAACATGTTTGGTCACACCTTCTGGAGAAAGTGCTCAAAAGATGAAGGATTTTAGATCTTTAGTAATAATTATAGTACCTGAGTTAGAGATTTCCAGTCATTGTTTGCTGATCCAATGTAGACGTCTTGGCTATCGGATATCCACACCTTGGCATGGACTATGCCAGATCCCCACCAGTCTTTAAGTAGTAAAGTAACATTCTTCACATTTGGCCTTCCCGATGCTAGGGCAGATGGTTCTTCAGTATAGTCAGGATAGACACCAGAGTGCTGTAGAAGTCTGAACTAAAATTAGTCTCTAAAGTGATGAAGGGTTGTATGTTTTAAAATCGTATCAAATGGTGATAAAAGATATATTATCATTCAGAATACAAATAATAGATAAGCTAGTAATATCAGAGTCATTTCGTAACGAACAGGATGAAATCTTTGCTTGATGTATCTTCACTATTTAGTTTGATAATTGTTTCAACTGATCTGGCATGTAAGCATCAAGAACAAGCTTTTGTATTAAACTGTTAGTCAGGTTGGTGAAAAGGTCTGACTTGGTGTGAATCTTCAAGAATTCGAGAGCAAGCAAGATAAACAAGGTCAGGGACTGTTATGAATATACATGTTCAAGCAAAAGTGATCACATTTCGACGTGATTTGAGCTTGAGATTTGAACTCAGCTAGGCATTCAAAAGGGTCATGCTTGGGTTAAAGATCGGTGAAATCCGAGCCTGCTCAAGCCTAGTTTGAAAAGTTACAAGCAAGGCTTCATTGCAGCTCTACTTATCCATCAATTTGATGCATCTCATAAAAGAATAAAGAGACACTAAAGTGCATGAGATAGTATGAACAAGAGCTTTGCATTTTCATTATATGGTCACAAATTACTGTTTCAGGTGACATTTCCTTGGAACTTTTCGTTACAAGTGCATTCCATTAGTGGAAATCTGCAGTTACTAATATTGTACTGTTCCAAAAAAGCTCCAGGTTAACTCATCTACCTACCTTATACTAATGTTGCGGTCCGCTGCATTTTCCAATGCTTGATGAACTTCAAATCCTTGATTAGCACCAAATCTCCGCATGTCATCTTCCGTATATCCATAATCCCCTGATCGAGGATCCTTCGGATGCGCTACCAACTGCCAGTACTGTGCAATTATGTCCAGGCTCCGTGAAGAATTTCCAGCCAACCATCGTAAAACATCAGCTGGTTCAATCACATGAAAATAGAAGTAATGTTCATACAGTGATGGAGAGCAGGGATCTTTCAGGGGATCCCCGTGGCTGCCTATGCATTTTATGCAATTAAAGCTTCACTGATTTGTTTAAATTTCTTTTCTTTTGCCTCTACATAAAAACTCCAACCAAAATTCCAAGAAACTAAAAGATGAGCATAATACCAGAAAAACGTAGCTATATCAAGCAATTCACACTGATGAAAACAAACAAATAATTTATTCAACTAACGGTGAAGTTAAAGGAGCCAAGAATCCCAGTCTCCTTGAGATTCATAGGCTTAACTTTCCAGTATTATCTCTTCTTTCCAAATAATAATTATAATAAGCCCCCAAGAATCAGAAAAAGAAATCGGACAAGGGAGGAAGAACTAGTTACCGGTAGAGAGTACACCAGGAACGAGAGAGAGGTGGGGCATGTCAGTAGGGATTGACTGAACCAGCCATGCTTTGCATTGCCCATCATCATAATTCCCATCAGATGAAGAATGAACAACTCTGGTGGGATTATAAATTAGGAGAAAATAGAGGGTGAGGAGTAAAGGGGTTGCACAAGTTTTCATCTTTTTCTTGATTCTTGCCGTTTTGGAGAATATATGTAGACAGAGAGCGAGGGAGTGTGAAGAGTCGAAATCTTTGAATGTAATAAAAACGTTAACTCCGTCTCCAGTTGACTTTTCTTGGAGCCATCGGCATATCCGTAACAATTTTCTTTTCTTTTTCTTTTTTTTATGTTTCTTTCACCATCATCTATAATTATAAATATATTAATCTATCTGTAAATAAGTATTTTTAGTTTTAACTTTATCGATATTAATTAGGTTTGAAATTAAGTTAAATTACTTGATACTCGATTAAAATCAATTGATAAAAATTTATTATACATTCGATTTGTTAAATTTAACAACCTAAACTAGGATAAAAGTTTTTGTTTGATAAGCTTTCAAGCTCAATTCAAACTCGATTCGATTATTACGAAAATAAAAGGATATATTTAAAAATATCAAATTAATTGAGCTTAACTCATATTTGATCTAATTAAAATTCGTTTAAGCTCGATTAGAGAAAATTAAGAAAATAGTGGAGATAGGTCTTGACACATTTTCATGAAATTACTTCCACATCTATATCTATCAGAAAAAGGTTGTTTTGCTCAACTCGAAATTTTCATCCACCGAAAGAGTCTTCTTCAGCTGTTGCGGAAGCTTGCGACGATTTTACATTTTCATACTTGAAAGTATGAAAGGTTGGATTTCTTGTGAATGATCCAAAAACACGGTAGCGTTTTGAAAACCACTATCTTAGAACTCAATCATGTTAGTATCTTCAGAAATATCCTCTCAGATCTAAATTAGTTCTGAGTGAAGTATCAGCAACTTGACAGGCAACAAGATTCAAGAAACGAATCAAGTAAGAAGCACTCAAGTCTCCTACAATCAGCAAGTCCGCGAAGTACACATATGCTGGTTCAACTGATTGCAAGAAATAGCAATGAGTTTCATGCAAATCCTTCTCAACTGAATCAGAAATAGGTATGTAAGAATTGAACCAATGATGCAAGGACTCATACAACATGAGAAGATATCCAGGAAAGTAAATTGATACAGTTTTCTGCTACAGAAAACTTTTAATGACTGACTCACTGTGCAGACCAAACCCTTAATCTACTGCGACGGACATCCTACTAACCACTTTACAGTTATATTAAATGCCTTAATGTTTCTTGCTCATAGAAATGCTATGGTGATGCTCTACGAGATTGAGTGTCGCCTTTGTCTTGAAGATGAACCAGAGGACTTCGTTTCCCCTTGGATCATGGAAGTTGGGCTCTGTGAACTGGCAGAAGTCTCCGAGCTCTTGTTCTCTCCGTTTGCGAGCCCTTTCCCCACAATCCACAACTTGTCGAAAATTCTTCTCGAACGAGACGGGAGCAACTGCGCCCCTGATGCTCTGTTCTTGCTGCCTCTCTTTGCTAGTTTTCCATTTTTGAGTAATTCTTCGTCTTTTACCTTCATCTCGTCCATTTGTTTTCTCAGGGACTTCCGGTTTTCTGGGGCTGACTTCCCCCAGTTTTCTTGAGTGTTTCTAGGGGGATCCATTGCATTGTGGCTGTTGTTGAGGGCGTGGGCACCAGCTGCTGACCTCACCTGCTCAAAAAATAGAACTTGAACTACCACACGGAGGGGGAGCTGTTCGTTTTGCGCCGCATGCATGGAAGCCTCTGTGGTCAATTTTTTGACATCCATTAGCCCACACAAGCTCTTCCTCTCTGATTTTGTTAAATTCTTGTGCTCCTGCAAAACATGGAATTTTCAGTTTTTTTTTGTTTTTTAACTTGTGTCTCAAAATAATACATTTGGATGTGAACTAATTCTAATGGAGCTTTAGCAGGTAGACCAAAGACCTCTGTGCAAAAATTACTCAATATCCTTGAGAAGTAAAAAGGAAGAATAATGATACAGAATTTCAGTCCGGATGAGCCCAAGAAACAGAAATTAAAGGAGTTAAAACACGATATAAGAACCAAACGAGCATACGGACACTGAAAAAGAGGTGTACCTTCAGATAGATGTCAATGGCACCATATAGTCCATCATGAATAGGTCTAGCTGACTCGGGAATTGACCGTGACAATTTGATGAAACAGGAGATCGAGAGATTTGGATCATGAGCAATTGCTGCAAGATAACCATCAACGATCTTTCCAACTTGCAACCAGGATCCATGCCCTAGAACAAATTCACCTTCACTTTTACTGTTCTTGTCCACAAGTTTCAAATCCCTGTTACTCTTTTCGTTTGCCACAAACTGATCCACAAGGCGCTGAACGAGTTCGATGTCGTAAATGGTAGTATGAGGGGACCTTGCGGGTATCAACAGATCACTAACCAAAGCCTCGTCCAACTTCAGACTGATACTTCTTATCAGATCTTCCCTTGATGAATCATCAGCTCCTATCAGAATAGCAACTTTAAGTAATTTTAGCAAGAAACTGCAGGAACAGCTGATACTCTTGTCTGATGGCAGTAAGCAAATTATAGTTTCCACCAGAGCTTTGTTCCTAAGGATATGAACTTCAGAAACCAATGCATCAACAGAATCCGGCAACCATCTCATGGCATAAGTCTTAAGAGCCTCCCCAATAACACCACCATCCATTCTACCTTTCGATTTTATTGCAACCATAACTCTCTTGTATAGATCAATATCCAACTCACATATGTCTTCAACCCACCAGTCCTTAGGCACAGATTCATTTTTCTCGGGGAATTTTCTTCCACTCTGAATTATCTGGCCTGATGTTGCCAATTTTCTGTTGTACGTATAAGACCAGGTAATCAGTGAAGGATCCACTGAAGTTTTGGATGCAATTGAATCTACGCATCTACCTACTATCTTTAGATTCTCAGACCATGGAAGAAGAGACTTGGTAGTCTGTAGAACGATAATAGAATCTTTCCAGTTGCGTAATATACTGGAGTTTAGAAATATCTCAATCTTTAAAATGAGGTTTCCTCTGTCAATATCCTCAGTCATCTCAAGATACTCTGCCGCACAGCGTGCAGCCACAACATTGTAGGGATTAAGTGTCACCGTTATACCATAACAAAATTTGGCACATATTTCAAATGCTTTAGGTCCGCCAGGGAAATCAACCAACAGAATTTCATCAAGGCTTTCCTCACCGGCCTTTGAAACAAGTTTTTGTAACTTATTGCTCTTGGACAAGAGAGGAAACTGCAAAGGTAAACACAACAGGACATTTTCAAATAAACACAGACCCAAATTAAAAAGCAAAACTCAAGTAGAAACTTGTGAAATCTAAGCTATGGTGCAATCATTCTCTGGCAATATCTCATGTTTATGTGTGTTGGCTGTATCATCCTATCTTTCTACTCATCTTTGCCAAGTTTCATCTGCACAGGTAAACTGCAAAGGCTCGCATTGAACTCAATGGGCATTCATTACAACTAGCGCTAAAAAGTCATTAGTTCCCATGCTCTCAAAATTTAACTATTTCAACAATGAAACTAATTCCAACTCCAGTTTCAGAACAGTCCCTCAGGGAACACACCCCAGTGGTTTGGGGCTCAATATATCATTGTGGAGAAGTTGGGTCCAAAACCTATTGGACGCATGTATGAGTGGTTGTGCGCATGGGTTAAAAAGGAAAATGGAAGGGGGAAAAGAAAAAACACTCCAGTTTCAGTACAAGACAGACAGAAATTCCAGCAACCTTCAAGCTGAGTTAGGATCTTTGATAGCTTATAACACCTTTCTTTCAGCTGCTTAAGATTAATTTTACTATCTTCAAAATGATCTGCCAACCATTTCTTTAAGCTGAAGGTAAGCTGAGTCTATGATGGATTGCCAAGACCTTCAAAGCATGACATTTAAGGGAACATTTGAGGGAAAAAATTAACTGAACTTGAAATAGTAGTTTCAATTCATCACTAGTCTCAACAAATGTCACCTTATGAAGATGAAACTTCACGTCGCCAACACTTATGATAACATCAGTTGCCAATTCAGATGATATATACCTGCACAAGGCAATAAATTATACAAGAGAACAACTAAAAGTGATCAAATGTTAATACATCTTAAAAGCTAGGGTCTCTAGGATTGAATCCCTGAAGCTATGCTTCTTCATTAGTAAAGACAAATGGTGGTCCACAACCAGAATTACATTTTACTACGGTCCCAACTTGAGCAGAACTTAGAACTATCGTGAAATATCTGTGTTTATAACATCAGATTTTGGAGGAAACTGTTCAAGTTAGCAGAACTTTGTTATCAAAAACCGCCTGAAGCTTGTGATGGCCCTTTGAAGCATAACCTTCAGTCCAGTTATCATGCCAGGATTCAACAGTGATGTAAACGAATTGAAAGAAAACGTTAGCCAGATAAGGGACCACATAAACAGAAAAAAAATAAAGGAGAAAGGCAATCATCAAATTATATAAGCCACTTAAGTTTCTTTTTATACTCAAATAAATTAATATTTGAAACCTAATGTCCAAGACGGGGATACGCTTTACAGTTCCAATGGTCCCTTAATTATATGGATTTAGTCAATGGTAGGTGGAAGAATAAGTACTATATAATGATAGGAGATTGTGGAACTCAAACAATTCTTGATTTTTTTAGCACGTTGGGGCCTATCCCATAAAACTCTGCTAAAGTTGGACCATAAGCTATCAAAATCACACGGTTGAACACCTGGACCACCTCTTAATAGCCAGCCTCAAAGTTTATCTTTACAGGAAGAGAGAACACCACTAGAACACTAACCTGTTAAGCAAAAGTAATCATTATGAGTCCTATAAGTACTGGACTAGGGAAAAATCAGTTCTACAAGAGATGAATCCCAACTGACTTCAAGCTGAGTAAATATCATTATTTACAATCAGGACACAATATGTAGGAACAGAAACAACATACATGCAAGACGTAGAAAAGTTCCCCTCAGATGGAAGGATAGAGACAGAGAACACCTTAGGCAGAAACTAAAACTATGAGCATAGACCAAAAACCATTTCTTGAAAATCAAGAAATGAAAATGTGGAGCTACGGCAGAGCATTATGCAAGAAAGCAGAAGCTAAGAATATAGGGAGGGAAAGCGATGGAGTTGTTGGGGTTAAAAAGATGAGGAAGGGAAAAATCACACACGTACAACTTACCTCACACAGCTCCCATCAGTTTGAAAAGCATCAGGCTTTGACCCCAACTTCATAAACTTCATCCTTCTCTTCAAGAAAATTACCTTACTTCAACTAACGTCCCACACTGCACTCTTTAGTACTTTCTACACTCAAATCCACTGTCGAGAAACGCATATATCTCCTAAAAAAGCAAGAAACTACAAAGTCTGGGGAAACTGGAACTCATGCTCAGCTGCTTAAAGAGGACAAAAGCATGAATCTTTACTTTATCCCATCACCGTTCAGTTCCTCTCTAACCAGAATAATATATGAATGGATGATATCGTCCGCAAAACAGGAATACAAGCACAAGAGAACAAAACCCGCAAGTAAACAGCAAAATCCCAGCTGCTGCAGGGCAGAGGCAGTATAGGAATTTTCTTCCCCCTTTTTCTCAGCCACCCCACTTCAAGAAAACGCCTCGAGACTCGAGCTAAGCAGCAGGAGAGCAGTTAACAAACAAGAAGAAAGAATTCCAATACCCGCATTCTTCTTCTTCTTCTTCTTCTTCTTATGTCTTGTCTTTGCTTTTCCATTACATTATATCAACTGTGATGAAATATAGTGATGTGATGCCATAAATATGACAGATTATAGTCCACCAACCCCACAATTAAAGGGAGGGGCCTTAAATTCCAGCCGCCTTTGCTATTACTCCTCCTGATTCCCCAAGATCTCTTATTTATCTCGCAAATCTCAAGATCCCGCCTTTCTCTCTCTCTCTCTGTCTCTCTCTCTCTCCTATATCTAAATGAATGTGTATGTGTTTTGCTCTCTTCTTATCTTTATGTATTTGTATTTGTGTGTGTCACTGAGAATAGACTGAATATACTGAGGAAGTTGTCGCTCTTCTTTTTTCTGAATTCTAGCAGAGGAGAGAGAACACTACGTGTAGTGTGCTCGTGTGTGGGGTGGCGTGGGGTAGGGGGTGGAGGGGGAGTAGAGTACATAGGGGGGGAGAGGGGGGGCTGGGTTGTGGTGTGGGTGGATTATACTGTTGACAGAGTGGAACAGGGATCACTAGGAACTCTTTTTTGAAGCTTTATGCCGTTAATGCACGCCAACCTTTGGGGACGGTTTTACCCCTCCTACTTGTACTTAATTACGCCCCTTTGTTTCTTTTTCCCTTTTATTTTGAAGAAAAAATACTCGTAATATTGCTCATTTGTAAAATTCAATTACAACTAAATCTTCAAACAATGAGACTTAATTTAATTGATAAAGTAAAGGCCCCATAATTTTAAAGATTATGAATTCGAACCCCGCCATGTGCGTGGGATATTTTCTACTGCACAATAACTATATTGAGCATGATATAATTATCGTAATAGTTTTTGTTAGATATTAACGTCGACATAAATAATTGTAATTGTAATCGATTTATTTCAATTAATAATAGTTAATTTTTCTTATTTTAAAAAAAATTAACATATGATTTTTATATCATTGTGAACAACTAGTTGTTAAAAAATCAAAAAAAAAGAAAAAAATGGAAAGCCCCAAATAATTGTTTGTCAACCCAAGAAATCATTTATTTAGATCTTTCCAAACTGCAAAATTCTCTAACAAGTCAACACTGCCAAACATAAAACTAATACAATCTCAATCATTCGTTTCAAACTGAGGCTGTTTGACTGAGTTCATATGTATTGGGAACCAAAGTTTATAGTATTACCCACTTCATCCATTAGAGAGATATTAAAATACCCAGTTTGCCCATTATTAAATTGCTGGAAATATTGCAGAATTAGGTAAAATATTAGTGTAGGAGGGAGGTGGCATTTGGTAAAACTGCATGAAATAAGGTATGGATAAGAGGACAAGACATCCTCATATATGCTAAGGTATTTTCAAACTAAATGGTCCTGTAGTGACTGCATGCTGTGTATTTGGTAGGGGACCTAAATTCGATCATTGGCTGCATTAGGACCACTCTATCTCTATGTCCCATTATTAATTTATGCCTTACTTTGCATATTTTATTTTATATTTACATAATTACATCTGCTATATATATATACATATAAAATGAATCCTCAATTTGAAATAAATAACCTGAATGTCTCTCCATCGTCGATTTATATATAGTAATTACTGTGCTGAAAATTCAAGACAATGTATTTTTAATTACTAATCTCATAAAGTGAAATGTGGTTTGAATCTCTCAGCTATAAGCCTACAAAGATCCCGTCAAAATCATACTGGGAAGCCCTCAATTGTAATCATTCATATTTAAGTCGGTTGGTTGTAAGAGAAGTGATAATAAAACTCGTAAGAGTATTAGCGTAGGAAAAATTGTGGATGTTGCATAAAGGGCAACAACTATTTGGACACAGACTCTTAGTTATACAATTCACGTGAACCACAAATATCTAATTGATCCAATAGTTACTCTGAGTATATATACATCAGGGTTTAGGATATAGTAGAACCGAATTATAAGGATCTTGAATTAATAAAACGAATTCAAATCTTGTCTGAAAATTGTAAGTACTCTGAAAGATCGTATGCAACCTTCATAAAATATACCCGACATTATTAATATTTTCAAAACTTTGAGGACTAACCCATAATATATAGTGATATTTTAACATTCATGCGTGGAATTAGGGTGCTACAAAACCTAATTAAATCTCTCTATTATATAAATCCCAATCCTATTCCTACTGAATATCTCAACACACAACAATCATTAATTATTGAGACTAAGATTCAGAATAGGAAATATTAATTAATGATAATAATTGTAAATTTGTTTGAATTAGGATAATCTAATAATAAGAACGTCCCATCTAAACCAGATAACCCGTGTGCGCTGTGCATAGGCAATGATTCCCCATTACATAAAGAAAAAAAGAGAAAGGGAAGAAGCAGTGAGGAGGCAATAATTGTGTGAAAATAGGCGTGGGGATGAACCATCATAGATTAATGATGATACAGATCTTGGGTCCCACAATTTGATGATGCTACCATATGCTCTTCCCTCTTTTCAATGTGTGGGACCCTTTTCCTTTTTTTTTTTTTCTTTACAATTTAATTTAAATTATTGATTAAAAAAAGAGATTATGGGGGTGGAGTTTGGGTGTTATGAATTTGGGTTACAGGCGTAAGATCCTCTCCAGGTTTTATGTTGATAAAGCGTCAACACTGAACATCATCTCCACCTACTACCTACGTACAACAAACGCCCCATATTCCATTGTTCCCCATAACCTCAATTTCTTTGTAATATACTTATGCTACCCCACTCACTCTCTCTCTCTCTTCCACATAATGTGTGTTTATAGTTTTCTAATACCTACAATTTTTACTATCCTAATATTTGTAGGACTTACAGACTTAAATATCAGAGAGTTATATGTAATTAGGCTTTTCAAGTGTGGTTCTAACGATGGTGCATTCCACAAGTTCATAATTGAAACAATCCAGACGCATTTCACCTTTTAGGATAGCAATTACTCAAATAAAAAAATATTGTTCCTGATTTTCAATACAACAAACACTAAAAACTTTTAGTACGAATCATTGTGGTTCTATGAAAATGATAATCTTGGTAATTCTTGCAAGACTAGAAATGTGGTGCATATGAAAACAGTTGTAATTAATGTAGTTTGTTTGTATAAGGTAATTGAAAGGCTACATTTAAATTTGGATATGTTAAAGTAAACTTTTTTATTTGTTTAAGATGTAATTAATTTGATTAATTAATGATGTTAGTATTTATTGCAATAACTTTTACAGCAAAATATAGCTGTCCGTAGGCATGCTTTACAGATGCAAGAAGCTTGTAAGAATCAAACTCAGGGCCCAGTTTTTTTATTTTCATTATTTTCTATTTTGTCATTTTGACTGACCGACCAACTGTACATCATGATGGGTTTATGATACGAATTTTGGGTTTGTGCTGCCCCTACTTTTGTGAGCCAGGCCCAAGGATGACTCTGGGCTGCCCAAGGCCCTTTCCTCTCAAACTGGTTGGAATCATCGAAATAATATCTTCTAGAGAGATAAAAAAGAAAAAAGAAATAAATTTGTATTAGACCAATAATTATTTGTCATATAAAATTACAATATGGTGAGGTTGAGAGCACTAATCTTTCATAAAAAAATTTATTTTGTCAAATATTTAGAATTCAAATTCAGTATTGTTAAAAGAGAAGATTTGTATGATCGGAGTTCACATGTTTAAATTCAGTATTCTTCTTCATAATTATAAATACCTTCTCATTATTTGCAAAATTATGAATACCACAACTACATGAAGTATTTGTAGTTAAAATAGATTTTAAAATAATTTATTGTAATATACCCTAAAAAAGATGAATAGCTTATAAAAACGTTATGTGACGAAACTTTTTTTTTTATTTAAATCAGGTAAAATTGAATCCAACCAATCATATAATAAATTGTAAAGACTCTGTATTTTTCTCCAATTTTTCTTATTTATTTTAATGCATATATAATGCAACATTAATTAAGTGCTGCGTAGTATTGCACGGATTTTCTGCTACGGAAACTTTTTCTAATCACACAAAATATTCATACACAAATTAAATACAAACCCACCTTATATTATTTCATTTCCTATGTAATTAAATATATATATATATCTATCATGCTTACATTTCCCGCAATACGAAAAGATTGACTTTCTTTGCTTTTAATTCAATAATCTTGCGTTTGGAAGGATCAATTTGAATCCTTTTCATATTAAATAATTTAAAGTTTATCAATATTTTATAAAGTATATAGTTCTAAAGAAGGATAAAATATTTGAAATTATTTTTATTTAAAGTACTCTAAATAATTTATTATTATGAATTTAATTAAAATGCCCGACTTTAATCCATTAACCCAAATACAGTCTGAAATAAAACAAAGCCTCCAACAGCTGGAGATACGGAACCATCGTACACAAATGCACGCTGACATTGATGTACTGTGTTCTTCAATGTTGGTACGAGGAGGTGGAGAAGTTCAGGACTTCCGATGGGGAATCAGCAGCAACGACTTTTCCTTCTGCAACGGGACTGCATATTTCTCATTCATGTCCAAATCTGACGGATCGCGATTGTCTGGAAGCGACCAATCAAAGCAACCAACCAAAACAGCCAAAATCAAGTGAACTTTCTTGTTAGCGAAGGGCAAACCAGGGCACATTCTCCTTCCAGCACCAAACGGCAACAACTCGAAATCCTGCCCTTTGTAATCTAAATTCGAGTTCAAGAATCTTTCGGGTCTGAAGGAAAACGGATCTTCCCAAACCGTCGGGTCGTGCCCTATAGCCCAAAGATTCACAAACACCAGGGAGTTTTCGGGGACCGTGTAACTCATGACTTCACATGTGGATTGGGCAGAATGAGGCAAGAATGCTATAGGAGGGTGCAGTCTTAGAGTTTCTTTGACGCAGGCGTTTAGGTATGGGAGTTGAGAAATATGGGATTCTCTGATAGAATTAGAGTCAACGATTTTGTGAGTTTGAAGCTCTTCCTCAAGTTTGATCATGGCTTCTTTATTCTTGATCAGCTCAGCCATGGCCCACTCGATTGTTGCAACTAAGGTTCCTGCCCCGGCTGGAAGTATTTCCTGCAACCAAGACGAGACAGTAATTATCGTTTGCGGTTAATATTGATGTAATAAATCAGTTTAATTCTTGCATAAATATACATACCAGAAGCATGAAGAGTATTTGGATATCCAAAAACCCATTTTCCAGCATAAAATCCAGGAAATCCCCGTGTTTCTTGCTGTCATCTGCAGATTCCCTTCTCTGCCTGATCAACTCTTGCCACACACCAAACATTTTCTTCATACATTTTGCAGCCTGTTTTTTCTTTCCCTGGAAATCGAGCCCGAGCCCGTCAAGAACAGGAAAGAAATCAGCAATCAGCGGAGTAGTAGCACACTCCATGAATCTCCAAAAAACTTCTTTCCAATCCCTCGCCATCTTCTCGTCCCCCAATCCAATCAGATCCCTAGAGAAACAAAGGTTGCCCAAAGTGTTGTAAACTGCAGCAAACACAACTTCGCCAATTTTCACAACTTCTCCTTCCTTCCTCCCCAAATATTCCACCATTTCCGCAACCTTTTTCTCCCTCAGACAGGCCTGAGCCTCCAGAGCCTTGTTCGAGAACAGCTCACCCTTCCACAAAACCCTTATGGATTTCCACTTGGGGCTACAGTCAGTTGCCCAGAGAAGGGAAAATTTCTTGAGATCAGACTCTTTGATCGGAGTTGCTTTCGGAGCGCACCGGCCCGACAGGTCGCGATCGTGGGTTTTGAGAATTTCCTTTGCTGCATCAGGGGAGGAGCCCAGGATTATCACTTGAGTTCCCAACCTTAATGACATCAAAGGGCCATGAATCCTGGCTAAGTTCGAAACTATGACATGAGGGTTCTTCCAGATGAAAAGGGGTATGTTACCGATGACGGGCCATCGCCGCGGGCCTGGTGGGAGGTTTCGGGCTTTGACTTGTGAGGGAGATGATTTAATTCGGAGTAGGAGATGAATGGAGAGTGGGAGCAGCAGGAACAGAAGGAAGAAGGGAAAGGAAAAGAGACTGAATTGTACAAAGGAAGAGTTGAGATCCATTGAGATATTTGTTCTGCCTGCGTGCAAAATTTACATGATATCTATTTCTTTCTGTAGGAGCAAAGTGCTCCTACATGCTGTTGTGTCAGTATTTATTCTACACGTGTAATCGGCCTCGACAGGGTGAACAGAGTTGGGCCTGTCGTGGAACCCGGACGCTCGCTGCTCTACATAAATTACTATACCATTTTCAGAACTGTTAATTCTGATCGATAGAAATTGCTAAATGATTTTTAGTTTGAGTTTTTTAAATTAAAGAAACTCAATATTTAACTTAATATTTTATAAATTTTTAAGATGATTATAGAATTAACAAAACTATATGATTAAACATGTTCAAATTTTTTAGTTTTGACATCATTTTACACATTTCATAAGATAAAGAACTAAAAATATTAAATATTATATCTTATAAGATTAAAAATATAATTTTACCAATAAAAAAAAGTAGACTTTCACGTATTTATTTTCAGAACAAATCATTTACAATATTAATTGCTGGTTAATTTTGAAAACATCACCGGTATAAGACTAAGTACTTGTCCATGGATTTCAGAAAATTTATAGGTACCCACACTTTGTACTAAACTGGACAAATACTATATATTGAGTTTATTTTATAAACTTGAAATTTCAACTTTAATAATAAAATAATAATCGAACTACGTTAATTTCATTGGCCACTTTTCACTTTTCTTCAACGTAAAGAAATTGAAAGATTAAATATATTTAGTTCACTCCTAAGACTGCTTCTACAGTGGTTTATTTATTTTTTTATCTTGTTTGAATACATTTGTTTATTTGAATTATTAATATACTAATTTAATAATTTATTTGAATATATTTAATGATTCCACGTTATACAGAAAAAGTCTCTCTTAAAGAGAAAATATATTTCTCTCCATGTCAACTGAAGCTTAATAATATCAAAATTATATTTAAAAAAAATAAAATTAAAAATTTGACCTCGCGTATTATAACAAATAGAATATTTATTTCGGGATAAACATATCAGTTTATAATACACCTATATATAATTTAAATGAAATGATTAGTTTCTATAGAACAATTAATTATCATGATCTATATTACAAAAGAATAATCATATGCAAATACAGAGAAACAACTAGCTGAAGATAATTAAAACAAACAATCCCTCAATCAGGAGGAATTAATTATTCTCTGAAAGTCAACCAAGAATGAATAAATTTAATGAATTATATTATACATGTATAGCTTCACTAGCTAGTTGTTCTGCTGCTGCGATTTTGAGCGTCGGAGCTTCCGTTCATCAGACAGTAATTTTGCAAACCTACGTACAGCAGATCCATGAGATTAGCAAATTAATACTAGATTATTAATTAATGTAATAAATGAATTAATCAGTAGTAATTACTTTTTCAAAGCATCCTCGTTGGTGCCACCATTGGGAATAGGCTCAGAATTTCCTGTTAGAAGATTAACCCTGGATATTGGACCCTTCAACAAATTCTCTCCAATTTTCGCCAGCTCGCTTAGATTCTGCTTCGTCGTGACATCCACGGAGGCGTTCGCCCCAGTCAATGAGTCATCCTGTCATCAAATCAAGAAAACAATAATTATATTTAATAATATTAATGTCTGGGTTATTTCTAGGTCGTATAATTTGCCCCCAGCTCTTTTCTAAATCGCAAAATGGGTCAAGATTTGCGTTTTCTTTATTCGGGTTGTTTTGGACCATGCTCGATTCAATTTAATAACCATTCCATTATTTCTGAATCTATAATTCGTACAACTTATAAAATTTATAATTATTTGCCTTTCGTACTCCCGATACAACTTTGACTACCTACTACTTTATTACGATCTTTATTAATTATATCTCCTCCATAATCTTATTAACTTAAATATCAAAGGCATATAATTTTATAGTTTTTTCAATGTAATTCTTACTGTTTTTGGTCGTGCAAGTTATTAAAGAATTCAGGCTTTTTTAAATATATTTGGATCATTCATTCTATACATATTCAAATCTGAGCTAAACGAACTTTTCTATTTCATCGGACAAACATTAAATATTATATATTTGTTAAAACTATGCAACTCTTTGAGAATAATTTGTGTAAATGTATATTGAATATGAGTTAGATATATAGTTTGAAATGAAAAGAGAAAAGTTGCAAGAATTGTTATATATATAATTGGTTGGCCTTACTTGAATACGAAGGTAATTATCTTCAGAATGAAGAGATTGGAAAATCACGCATAAGAAATAGTCGACCATGTCTTTACTAGCTTGATTGAAGACATCTAGTATAGGGGTATTGTTTCCTTGAATCAACCATCCAAACAGGCCCCATTTTGCTGCCATTTCTGCTGTGTATTTGCGTTCTTGTTTTGCAGATCCTGTGCCCAGTGAGATGACCAGCAGCCTGTTGTAGTCCATTGGTTGAATGGGGAAGAAATCCGGGTCGTTTCTCAACACTTGTTTGGTTACTTCACTTATTGCAACCAAAGTCTGCAGAAATTCCAATTCCAGCTCAATTTAATCAAATTCAATTATGGGCGGACAAATTGAAGAAATTCTGATCAATTGAATGTATGTTGATACCGGGTTATTAGCAGCTACGCCCCCGTCAATGAGATTGAAATCCCAAGACTTGCCGGAGGCGTCCGGGTTTGTGAAATGATGGGCTGGGAAAAAGGTTGGCGCGGCGGACGTGCCGATGCATATGTCTGATAACAGGGCGTCCAAATAGGGCATATTCTTCATCTGCATTTACAAAATGATCATAAAACAAATTTAGTATATATATATATATATTCGTTATAATTGTAATTCAATTGGGCAATCTCTCTCAACTTTAATTCACTCATTATGCTATTGGTTTAAATTCAATAAGATTTTGTATTAGAATTTTCGAGACTAATAGAGGAATTATAGCATTCATAACGTCTTAGTCTAAAAATTAAGTTTGAAGTTCGATGAATAAGTTTGAAATAATTCAAGAGCCACCAAACATGAAGATATATATCTTATTTAAGATTGATTTTCCATAAACAAATTCGAAATTATAAATTTGAGTTTGATATGATTTGTAGCATTATCTAACTTTATATCAATTTATTAATCTTGAGAAGATAACAAAACCCCGAAAATTGGCAATCCACCAACAACATGCTTGTACAAATCAAACATGATAATTGTGTACCCAACCACCCTCACCCATCCCCTCACTTTGCAAACACACACACACACAGCGCGTTAAGAGAGAGAGGGAGAGAGACCTCATAAGAAGAGAAGACAGTAGGCTGCAAATTCCTGATGTCAAATGTAGGAATGACAACGTTGGTTAAGGTATCATGCAACCGAGTTTGTCCTAAATTGTCCCTTATTAATTTGTGCAGGTATTTGCCTTTGTACTTGGGTCTTCCTAATTGGACAACCATGCTTTCAAGTGATCCAATCACACCCCTGCACCAAACATCCAAAAACCCACATTGATATGCAAGAATCACTTGATCAACAAAACCACATCAGTTTACTTAACAAATTACCCTTTGTGTGGGAAAATCTTAGGGCCATGCTTTACGTAAAATGCAGCAATGTCTTTAGCAGCATACAGTGGCCGATTATTAGCATCAGGAGCCGTCAACATGGCAGTCACCAGCCCTCCCGTGCTTGTTCCTGCAATAACGTCGAAGTAATCCGCAATCCGAGCATCTTGCCCGTCCAATTTCTGATCACATTCATTCCACAAATTAAGGTTGTCGTTAATACGTTTCAACTGTTATAAATCGAACAACTTAATCTTACAATCCTATATAACTAATGCAGTTCGAATCTTCTATCATCTCATGTTCAGCGCATGGACTTTATGTAAGTTAATAGAAACTTCATATATGTGAAGTAGAAAACGAGATATATATATATATATATATATATATATATGCCGCGCCACACTAATTTAACATACACGCCGATACCTGGAGTTCAGATTCGAGGGATTCAAGAATCTTGGCAGGGATGATGCCCCGGATGCCACCTCCATCAATGCTCAGAATAGTGATTAGGTTGCCATTAACCGGAGGTCCGATTTTGTAAAAGGATGAGGATGCCATTAATTTGGGATGATTAAGGAGGAATGTTAGTGTCTTAATTTTGTTGGATAATGCGATGTATGTGTGCCGGGAAGATGAAACGAAGTATTTAAAGGGGAATTATGGCTGCTATGGTTAAGTTGGAAAGCTTCTTACAAATAATTCATGCTTACCACGCAATTGAAGAAGATTGTTTAATTAAATAGAGGGTTTGAAGTTTGAACAGGCAACGTGTTAAGAGTTTGTTTTAAGTTGTATTTGCTTAAGGTTGTAATTAGTGTTCTTGAGTAATTACAGTTATCCCTCTGTTCATTGACTTGACATACACAAATATATGACTTAAATCAGCATTGTCCAGCTCTTTAGTTCTTTAGCAGACGCCAATATAAACCACCATTATCCAGCTCTATATAATTAATGAAGGTTGACGCTTTTGGCCGTCTCCAATTGCACTTACAAAAAACAAAAAGAAAATTTGGCACTTTTAGTTTAGATGTTGCCCAAAAATGTTAATTTCATTGAAAATTATCACATTCTTAACAAGTGATTTATTTAATTTGAAACATTTTAATTTTTTGGCTTTTTTTTTTTTTTTTATGAAGCATTTTTCTCATTTGATATTTGTACTAAATGTATTGCCCGTTATAGTTGTAGCACAAAAATTGTATATTTCTCTTATGTTCTTCATGCCACACCAATAAAAGTGGCTGAAAACAATTAAAAGACTCCAAATTGATTAGGTCACGTCTAAAATATGTGATAATATCCCGTCAATTTAGTTTTTCACATTGAGATTTGGACTAAATGTGTCACCCCCTATAATTATAGGATCAAGATTGCAATTTTTTCTTATGTTCCTCATACCACGCAAGCAAAGTGGTAAAAGCTCCAAATTGACTAGTTCACGTGCAAGGCATGTCATAATATCCGGCCAATTTAGTATTTTTTGGTGAGATTCGGACTAAATATGCTAATTTTTTTTAATTATAGTGCTCAATTGTATTCTTCAAATCGAACCCATGACTTCTAAAATCATGGAACCTCAATTTTGTCAATCGAGTTAGACCTCGTTGGCAGACATGATGTGCTCGAATCCATGACTTCTAAAATTATGGAGCCTCAATTTCGTCAATCGAATTAGGCCTCGTTGGCAGAGATGATGTGCTGTGTTGAGAAGCATTATTTTACTTGTAGGATGATTGTTCTATTTTTTCCTTAATTGGTTGTTAATAATTAAATTACTCAGTCTCTTCGAAAACCCAGAAAAGGGTTTTCTCTTTGAGTTATATGTATATTACACGTACTGTTTTCCCTTTGTTTATTTTCCTATGCAAACACAATTTTTAAAAGATGCAGCCACGGATGCAGACTCGTGAACAATTACAAGCCAACTACATCAGTTTCCATAATTTGACAAATACGTCAATTCTATGACTAATCTCATAATACGATATAAATTGATATTACAATAAATTCACATTAGGTGATACAGACACATATTATAATAAATTTAAATTAAATAATATAAATACTCATACATTTGATGGAACACGAGCCCATAACCTTTAATTTATTTATAGGACCTCAATCTTGCCAATTATATATTTTAAGTCATCATACCGTACGGTTATATTTGTTTGCTACGGCATTTGCTACCAAAATAAAATACAAGTCAAGTCAAATTACATCATGAATATCCATACAAATATCGGAATCAGCTAATCTAACCTTATTTTCGGACATATTTTTAGGAACTCTTAGTTAAAAAAACATGTCACGTAATATATAAAATTAACTTTGTATCATATAAAAGTTAGAGAAAGACACGCTTACTTCATTCCGAATGAGCTAATTAAGTGCGTAGGCGTCAGGATTATATACAAATCTCAATCTTAGTCTAACATTTCTTGGCCATCATATCCATCAACAGGTGTGCAGTTAAGAGTTGACCCACTAATAATAAACAATTGCTTCAATCTTGGTGTCTATATAATATAGTGCACGACGCCGTTCGCAATTAGCAAAACTGTCCTCTGTCTTGCAAGTCATTCCATCACCAAAATATTAAAAGGCGAGGGAAATTAATTAGGACAAGCAAAGGATATTGTAGTTATTTAAAAGGATGGATGGGCTCAAAATGATGAAAACTTGTATTTTATGGTAATCCTTCAAAGCCACCTTGTCTTTGGTCATGCAAGAGAATGGGTCATTATGTCATCTCATTCAAATTCCTACTAATCACATTCAATCTTCAACTTCTGCTATTTTTATTGAGAGAATTTTTAAGATGTAGGGGGACTAATCTGTAAAATAAGATTAGCATGTTGATGCTTAAATTAATAATGAATTTATTGAAAGAATAATCGAAAATTTTGAAATAACGTAAGAATAATAGTGTAATGATCAACCCGATACGATGAAAATATGGGTATAATTAGTGACAATAGTCGTGTGGAATGCAAAAAATACATAAGAAGCTTGCTGAAAATTGAGGAAAAAGACTGAGTGGGAGTCAATGATACCTGTCCTCTTTATGGTGCCATAATGATCTCTATTTATTGGTCGATTGGGAGTAAAGTCCAAAAGTGGTTGCGGCATGAGATACACCGTTTGAAAGCTGCAGAGTTAGCTAACTAACCAAAAAAATGGACTTGGCCCAATAATTTTAGAGAACATTAATAATAATAATAATAAAAATATTAATTCAACACGAAATTATCATAGTGAAACAAAACAATATTTAGAAAACTATTAATATTTGTCTGGTGGATTTGTGTATTGTTGTGGCTCATTATCTAGTACGGGTTTCTTTATTCAAGGCCCAAATAACTGGGCTGGGTTAGGAAAAGGAAGCCCATAGTCAATTCGAAAATGGGTCGCACTACAGCCCAACAAACCATCTTCCAGAGAGAGAGAGAGAGAGAGAGAGAACAATAAATAGCGAATCCACCGACACTCACTACTATGTTTTTATAAGTAAGACTAATTTAGGTATGAAAACTATGCACACAATCATGTTGACAATGTAGTATCTTTCCATTTTTAGTAAACTATAATAATTCAATACTTGAAAATACATTTTTACTATCTTATTCTTTGTTCCAAACTATATAAATTAACAATTAATAATGATTTATATCATAATCATTTATCAATAAATAAATAAATACCCTCGTCGAAACTGATTTCAATTTAAAATTTTAAAATTTTGATAATTGAAGTTTTTATTTTAAATATTATTAATTTTTTATGTTATTTAATATATACACATGATAAATATATTAAATTTCTATTAAATAAAATAAAGGACGAGATTTTTTTTATTACACGATATATACATTTAATGGCATTAAATATTTAGTAAATTTTTTGAAATAGAAAATCGAATTGGCTGGTAATAAAAATGAGGAAGTATTTTCAAGAATGAATAACATTGTATTGTATTAAAATTAAAGGGTATATGAGAAAATCAGATAAAAATAATGTTGAATATATAAATAAGATTTAATGTAAATAAATAAATTAGATAAAGGAATATTAGAAAATAGAAGTGAGAGTGGAACTGCTTAAAGGAACCGACAAGCTTAAAATACACACAACAACCAATCCTTCATTCAACTCTCCTCCTTCCCTCTCTCTCTCTCTCTCTCTCCGTCTGGATCTGGAAGGTTATCCTTTCTGCTTCGATTTCATCATGGCAAGAGCTGCTGGTGGATCTCATGCAATTCGTACAGTTTTCTTCTTCGCAACCATTTGCATTTTGCTTTTTTCTCATAATGTACTCAGCTTTTATCTCCCCGGTGTTGCCCCCGAAGACTTCCAAAAGGTTTGATTTTTTTTTTTTTGGAAATCTAGGTGTTGTTTTTATCTGTTTGCATTTGTCTGATTGGGTTTCTTCTCCACGTGGTATGTCTTTGATCTCTCGTTAAATAGGAGTTCGCTTGGATTTTTGCGTGATCTGGTTTCTGTTCGAAGATCAGATCTTTCTTTATGTTTCTCTGATGGATGAGTGATTCGGAATGGGTATTTGTTAGCTGCAGTATTTCATCAAATGCCGTGGTTATTTTCGAAAATAAATGCCTGATTATAAAATCGGTATATTTGGAGACATTGATCCAATGTGTTGGTTTTGGTCCTTGCTTGAGGAAATAAAAGATTTTGGTGTATAACGTATGTCGCTCTGTCTTACGCATTCTTTATTTTGAGTTCTATGAAGCAATATGCGCTATGCTTTCGAGCTTAGTCTGAGGAGCAGTTCGTAAGATGAGGCAAAATGTTACTATAGAACGAAATTGTGAATGTAATGCGAGATGTTATGATTTGGCAATCCACACAAAAAAAGGAGTGTGATTCAGACCTAGAGGAGGAAACTTTAAGATCAAATTTGTAATCTGTTAACTAGCTTGCCTAGCTCACTTGATGATTCTTAGTTTATATTAAGTTAGGAACGAGTTTTCATTGTGTGGATATTCCTTATTTGTTAAGTTAATTACTCATTTCGGTCAGAGCTCCTCTGTTTTCTGGGTCTCATCTTTGTTCTTGCATGATGATGATGAAAACAAGAGTATATTGTAGACGAGCAAGGTTGCTTCTCATTCTTGAATATTGTCTTTGTGGAGGATAATAGTGTGCATTCCAGTGTTTTGAATTCTAATCATTGCAAAAGGTTGTGCTGTAGGTTGTATACAGTCTGCCAATTGGAGAAAGAACTGTGCATGTACTCCTTGCAAGATATTCTTGTCTAGTATTGAACTTTATAGGTTAGGATTAGTGTTTCTAATAAAGTTTTCAGCACATGAAACTTTATCTGCTGGATACGTTGAATCTTTATCCTGTGGCACTTGAAGCTGTATTTTACTAGTACACCATTAAGTATTAACTATGGAAGATGGGGAAGATAGAAGATGCCAAGGTGTCACATTAGCTTAATTCTGCCTTCTTTCTTTAGTAGAGAGTATAAGAGCTGAATATGTTTGTTCTTTATTTCGTATTCTGTCCATTTGTAAATGATGACATGCAGTTGATTTCAGGACTTCAAATTATACTTGATCCTTTTTCTTTCTACCTATCTTCTTCCTTCTTTTCCTGAACATTTATTTTCCAAATATAATGCAGGGAGATCTGCTGAATGTGAAAGTGAACAAATTGACTTCCATAAAGACTCAGCTTCCTTACTCATACTATTCTCTTCCTTTTTGTCGCCCAAACACAATAGTTGACAGCAGAGAAAATCTTGGAGAAGTACTTCGTGGTGATCGCATTGAGAATTCTGCTTATGTGGTCTGTGTAACATCTTTCATGATATAATTCCAGTTGGAAGTTCTCGTGGTCATTGACTTGTTTTGTTGCATGGATATGTTGCAGTTTAGAATGAGGGAACCACAACTGTGCAATGTTGTTTGTCGACTTACGCTTGATGCCAAAACTGCAAAGGAATTCAAAGACAAAATTGAAGATGAATACCGTGTTAACATGTAAACAATTGCAGCGCACAATTCCATTTTCTTAGATCAGTTTTTTAAGAGACTTTATCTGAATGCTCTCTTGCTTAATAATTTGGGTACTCTGTGTTGCAGGATCCTTGATAATCTCCCTCTGGTGGTTCCTATCCCAAGATCAGAACAAGAAGGCCCTCCCATCTACCAGCTGGGTTTTCATGTTGGGCTGAGAGGGCAATATGCTGGTGTAAGTTAACTAATTATGGCCCTAAACTTGTATACATAATTCATGTGCAATATATCTCTTTACTCACAAGTTTTTGTCTTATGTAGAGCAAGGATGAAAAGTACTTTCTACACAACCACTTGAGCTTCACAGTCAAGTATCACAAGGATGAGCTAACTGATTCGGCAAGAATTGTAGGTTTTGAGGTCACACCATATAGGTGGGGTTTTTTTTTCCTCTCGAAATATTGTTCTCTATTTAATCTTTAAGATAAGAAATTTTATTTGATTTAGTTAATGTTTCAGTTCCTAAATTGGAAATAAGCTTATTATTCTACATCTCATGTTTTCAGTGTGAAGCATGAATATGATGGAGAGTGGAATGAGAATACACGGTTAACAACATGTGATCCCCATGCAAAGAGTATAGTTGTTTCTTCAAACTCTCCTCAAGAGGTTGAAGATAAGCAAGAAGTCATATTCACTTATGACATTGCATACCAGGTAAAAACCAGATCACCTGCTAGTTTTCACATTTAGTTTTGATTGTTAATTGTATGTCAAGCAATTGTTTGGTCGCCTAAAGCCTGGATTTTCTTGTTTTGATGTTGTTCATGTCATCTGCAAGTGATTTCTGGCTTTGATCAACAAGTATCATATTCTTATTTTTTTTGCCCAACTTAATATTTGATATGTGGAGAGTCCTTTCTTAAAGATTCAAGGTCCGCATTGCAGGAGAGTGAGGTGAAGTGGGCATCAAGATGGGACACATATCTTCTAATGAATGATGATCAAATCCATTGGTTCTCCATAGTAAATTCTCTTATGATTGTTCTCTTCCTCTCTGGAATGGTTGCTATGATAATGCTGCGGACACTTTATCGTGACATATCAAAGTACAATGAACTTGAAACCCAGGAGGAGGCCCAGGAAGAAACAGGATGGAAATTGGTCCATGCAGATGTATTCAGGCCCCCCAGCCACTCCGATTTGCTATGTGTTTACGTTGGAACTGGTGTACAATTTCTGGGAATGGTACTAGTCACTATGGCGTTTGCTGTCCTCGGCTTCCTCTCCCCTTCAAATAGAGGTGGACTCATGACGGCCATGTTGTTTCTTTGGGTTTTCATGGGACTTTTTGCTGGTTATGCTGCTGCCCGTCTTTACAAGATGTTCAAAGGAACGGAATGGAAGAAAATAGCCCTTCGGACAGCTTTCCTATTCCCAGCTGTAGTGTTTGGCATCTTCTTTGTACTGAATGCTCTTATCTGGGGTCAGAAATCTTCAGGGGCAGTGCCATTTGGAACAATGTTTGCTTTGGTCTTCTTATGGTTCGGGATTTCAGTTCCCCTCGTCTTTGTAGGCAGTTATGTTGGCTTTAGGAAGCCAGCAACAGAAAATCCTGTGAAGACAAATAAAATACCCAGGCAGATCCCCGAACAGCCATGGTACATGAACCCCATTTTCTCAATCTTGATTGGAGGCATACTTCCATTTGGAGCTGTTTTCATCGAGCTCTTCTTCATTCTGAGTTCCATATGGTTGAACCAGTTCTACTACATTTTCGGGTTCCTCTTCATAGTTTTTGTCATCCTCCTTGTCACCTGCGCTGAGATAACAGTTGTGCTATGCTATTTCCAATTATGCAGTGAGGATTACCTCTGGTGGTGGAGGTCGTATCTGACATCTGGATCGTCTGCACTTTACCTCTTCCTCTATGCCACCTTCTACTTCTTCACTAAGCTTGACATCACGAAGCCCGTCTCAGGAGCATTGTACTTTGGGTACATGTTGATTGCTTCATATGCATTTTTTGTGTTGACTGGCACCATCGGCTTCTACGCATGCTTCATCTTCACTAGGCTGATTTATTCTTCTGTGAAGATCGATTGAGGGCTGTTCTTGTCACTCGTGATGAAGCACAGAGCATGATATAGAGAATTCATTCAATATCAATTCCATGTATGATTTTTGGGAGCGACCACACATACAAGCAAATTTTTTTCAAAATGAGTCCGTACGCTTAGCTAGTTAATTGTGGTAGGTCTTATTTTTGTAAGTCTTGTTTGGGTTTTGTTATCTTTGTAGCAAGGAGACTGCGAGCTTGTAGATTGCTCAAGAGTAGCCAATCTTGTTTGATCAGATAAATTCTAAGTGTAGCTGCGGCAGTGGCTGATCAATTTTATTACTGCCTAATGTAGACCTGTTACTTCAATTCTTTCAGCAAGAGCCTTCATGTTACAATAACGAGGGAAGGATTCAATTTCTTCTCTCTGAATTTAAATCAAATTATATGATCAAGTTTGTTGTACTCTGTGACAATTCATCTACGCGACATAAGAGCACTATTTAATTGCCTGAGAGCAATACGCATGCAAGAATGAAGCTGATGCTAGGATAGCAAACGCATTCAACGCCAAAACCCCTCGAACATAGAATTAATTCTCGAAACAAATGAGATATACAAGTTTGTAACTACAATAACGAACTCGGGGCCCAACTCCATAAGGAGTCCGCAGACATGGTTACAAACTTATAATTTTCACATCATAACAAACCAGAAACCTTAGAATTACAGATTTATACTTGATGGGCTTGTAATCGCAACAAACATAGGAGTCGTATATATATATATACATATACACACTTGTGATTTGCTAATCACTTCATCAGCCGTCTGAAATCTCTTGACAAATCCTATAATCTATATCATCAAACCTATTCACTCAACTGGATCTTCGATTCCGTTTCCCCACCTTTAATCCCGTTGCTCCCTCCTGAACCACCAAGGAAAGCGAGGAGCAAAACAAATGTCGGAAATTGATGAATGGAAATGGCTGAATCATGTGGCGGAAGTGTTGTCTGGAAAAAGGATCGATGTGGAGCCGTTAGGACAAATTGGGAATTCTCTTAACGAAGAGCCTAGTGCAGAGGTTGCTGTTCATGATCCTCTTGATTATGGAGCCTTGAAGAAGGGCAAGCAATCAGCAAGGAAAGAGTAAACAGTACCCGATGCAACATGTTGAAGCTGATCATGTTTCTACTCCAACAACGGGACTCCGGCTAACTTTCAAGAATCTTGGAGAAAGCCCTATTCTCATCTGCACTAAAGGCAGCCCCCAAGAAAATAGCTGTCGGGAAGGGCTGGAAGCATCTGCAGAAAACGAAATTCAATGAACCTCGGCAGGAGCCGCTGGCAGACAGGCAGAAGAAGGCGACATTGTGAAGAAGAAGAAGATGAGAAAGACAAGCCCAAGAACGTTAACCTATCCAGAAACCCCTTGGCAATTGGCTTCTTTCCCCATGCATTATCAAGAACCCTATATTTGATGGCGGGAGATGCTTGCATGATGTGATTTCGGTTATTTCCAACAAGGCACTTGACAAGGCTAATGTTTGCAAAGGCCAGATCATATTGTTTACGCCCTACACCTAAGTCAATAGCCATTGACTTGAGTAGCATGAGAAATTGGAAGTCGAATTTCATGTTCGGCTTCATCAGTGCTTGGAACGAAGTTTGGAGGCGGAATCGGTGTCGCCTTTCAGGGTAATCCAGAATGTATTTCCCTATAGCTTGTTCCAATTGGCTACACAATTTAAACATCAGTTCAGACAGAACACTATTATATATTCGTGTATTATATCCCGACCAGTCTCGAAACCTTCACTATTCAGTTTGAATTATCTGCACAAATTAACATAACTTATTTTGTTCCAATTCATCACGCTCGTATAAAATGGAGATTACTAGAAAGAAATATAGGAGCCGTACGTTCAGATTATCCTTCAGAAATACTTTTATCAATGAAAGTTGATACAGTAAAAACTTCTGGAGAAATTTTCACTCAAATCGAGCTTGACCGGACTTAAATTAATATGCAACGTGGTGTGATTCGTGTATAATTGAAGAAAGTGACCAACAAACTCGAGTTAAATAAGAATTTTCCAGATGTTGCAAAATAGTAATAATTAACAAACAGAAGACAAATATGTGATAATGAAAATGGTCTTTTTGCTCCATAAGAAAGCAAATTAAACAACATGATTGAATCTTTCACAAGACAAGACAGAGCAAAACCTATCAATTAGTAAAATAAGAACTGAGTGTTCTATTTCCGGGGGCGGGTTTCCTCGGGATTTGCAGCACCGACCGAGACCTTAGCCACATCGACGGCACTGGCCTCCGGCTTTTTCTTGGCGTACAACGTAAAGTACCACATGGTGCCCACAAGGGCAACCCCGACAAGGGTCACAGTATACGGGCCATAGGGCAGGCTCCGCCTCTGGTGGAGGATGCCGCCGGGGTTGTGGCCCGGCGGCCGCTTGGAGGCCTCCACACCAGCCCATTTCACCTCCTCCGGGCTCATCTTATGCGTGTCAGCGTTCTTCCTCCACTCTTCTTTTCCTGCCATTCTTAGAAAATTTACAACCTTTTGTTAAAGAACCGCCAACGATTCACCCAACAACTGTGTGGTTTTGTGTGTGCGAAGGAAGGAGGAGAAGTAGACGAAGAAAGAGAGAACACTGGAGAATTGGAGGTTTTGCAACGTCGATAAGCGTGGGGGTGCATGGAACTCACACGTGTCATTTGTCTACATACGTGTTGGGTGTTGGCAAGCCAAGTGTTGATCAATTGCTCCTCTTCTTAATTTATTTATTCATAACAATTTAAAATGTGGGGATGAAGAAATAAAGTGAAATTAAATTGGTACTATTGCGACGGCACATCTTAAAAGAAAAATTATCATTGATTATGAATTAAAAAATACAGTAAATAATTATTATTAATTATAATTAAATAAAATTAATATAGAATCTTAGATTATTCATCATAAAATTAATTTACTATAATTTTTAATTATAATAAATATTTTAACTACATTTACAAAAACTATTGTCAATAAACATCACGGTAACTATTGTTAATAATTATTTACTGTAATTATTTATTTTTAATTATTACAATTAATCATAATTAGATATTAAATTTATTTTAGCGACATTTACTGTCAATTAAGGGGCTAGTGTATGCATGTATGTATCTATATGTATGTACACAAAAATAAATAGTTGATGTATGTAAATTAAAAAAAAATATCAATACAAGTATTATACAGTATTTGAATTTCTTCTTAGTTACAGTTGAATGGAAGTTTTTGAATAAAGAATTCAAATAAGAGATTTTAATTGATTTTCAACGAATAGAATTTGAAATTCATAGTATCTTATGAAATATAATTAAAGTCGAATTCAAAAAATTTGAAATCTTTTCTGATATTAGAGCTTCCAAAATACAATATGATAAGTATTGATGTAATATTACTGTGAGTCCATTTCTCACATATCCCATAGTTACTATAAAATATCAGCAATTTCAATGACCACATTTAAGAAAACATTGTACAAGATTTTATAAAAATATTACAATTCTTAATTCCTATACAAGATTTTATGATTATTGAAATTAGAGATTTAATTTAAAGATAAGAGGTATTAAATTTTGTTATTGTGTCTAAAAACTTCAAAAATCCCTTTCCCTTCCAAACGTTAATACACTTTACCGTTGCTGGAACACATAATAATACAACTCCTTTTCACGCTGTCCCACAGAATCTCTGTTCCTTAAACCCACCCTTCAACGGCTAGTTTTCTCCCACCACCTCACTCCTCCCCCTATATATGCCGGCGCAACCCTTTGCTTCAGTCATCTCTCTCTCTCTCTCTCTCTCAAAGCCTTTTTCTCTCGGTAGAAGGCTGCTTTTAGAACATTTCTTGAGCACCAGTAGTGTACTAACTGTGCAAAAATGGCTGGATTTTCAAGAACTGAAGCTTATTCAGTACTTGTACTCATTTGCCTGTTCTTGAGCTTCTCGGAAGCCAGGGATCATCTGGTCGGCGGCAAATCCGACGCCTGGAGGATTCCTTCTTCAGAATCCGATTCTCTCAACCACTGGGCTCAGAAATCTCGATTCCTCGTTGGAGATTCTTTAGGTATTGACATACATCTAACTTTGATCTTGATTCATATAAACGACAGTGTTATGGAGAAATCTGAATCTCTTTTGTTCTTTTTTATTTGACTTGCAGTGTGGGAATACGATGCCTCAAAGGATTCAGTGCTGCAAGTGACGAAGAGAGATTACGTGACCTGCAACACATCAAGTCCGATCGAAACCTACACCGGCGGCAGCACCAAGGTGAAGCTGGAGCATTCCGGGCCGTACTATTTCATTAGTGGGGCAGAAGGCCACTGCAAGAAGGGTCAGAAGTTGATTGTGGTGGTAATGTCGGAGAAGCACCGCCACTTTATAGGAGTTTCTCCAGCGCCTTCCCCAGTGGAGATTGAAGGTCCAGCAATTGCACCGGCGCCCACCAGCGCTGCCAGGAGACTCACTGGCGGATTTTTCATGATGACACTAGGGGTGGTGTTGGTCGTAATGTGAGGACTCGCTGGAGTATCAGTTCATTCTTTGGGGACCAGGGAGGATGATTAATCTGTTTTATGTAATTGAGGTTACATGTATTCTTGATTATTAATTTTATTCATTTTATGAGCCTTAAGAATTACAATTCCTCTCAAATTTGTTCAAAAACTTCACAAGTGACTGAATCATTTCGATAATTCCTCACCGAATTTTGCACTTGGAATCCATATAGTCTCAAAACGAAGCAAACAATGTGGTATGTAAGTACCACTGCCAGAAATCAAAGTACAGTACCACTTAGATATTTAGATTACAAATCAAAATCTAACAAGGCTTAGCAACTGAATACATTTAAAACCCAGAAAAACAGAGAAAGCAAGCAAACATACAGAAAGGTCATTGGAGTTGTTTAAGTTCTTCAATAAATGAAAGACTATGAGACTGCATTAGTTGAATATTAAAATTATGCAGAAGAGAACAAAAATTTCATACTGGGTATGATGAATATAATTCAACACTGATCAATTCATACAACACTATATATATAATTATAGTTCAAACTCTACTAAGTTCCGACTGCAGGTCATAACAGTTCAGGAGTTTGAAAACATTTAGACCTGGTTTAGTTTCCGAATGGCAAAAAAAAGCAAACATTTCACCACAATATAACCATAATAGTACTCGACCTGGATGGTAGCAAGCTCACAAATTAGAAACAACAGATAAGAAAAGCAGCATATATCAAAAGAATCCAAGATTTGGTCATAGCTTAATCAATATCTTTATCGTCACTACTAGTAAGCTTACTCAAAATTGACTATTCTAGCACAAAATTGGGGCCTAATACCATTCACTGGAGTAGAGAAAGGAAGCCACAACATTCCAATCAGATAAACAGCCGACCGCGCCTTGAGATCTAGCAACACACTGACCCAAATCCAGCAAGCAAAACCTGCATAAACAGCAAAACGAGTAAAATGTCCAAGTTCAAGATATACCAATATATCACATAGTGGCTTAGGAAATATTGGGTACCTTTATGGAAAAAGAGGGTAATGAATGAATCATCACCAAGTAAAATATTGTAATAGGGACAGTTAGATGTGGTAGTTTTCAATACTCTATATACCGAAAAAGAAGTATCAGTACCACATTTTAGCACATTTGCTTGCATTTATCTTGCAGATAACCTTATAGAGCATCGTCTTGGTCACACTAAATATCTCAACCTCAACCTCGAAATATTGAATGATCTGAACTTTCCTAATCTAGTAAAGAGATTTAGATACATGGAACACATGAAAATGAAGCTTGGTTTTCTAGTCACGTATAAATAGCAGAAAATAACAACTCAATTTAAATATCGGTATTATTCTTTTACAGATGCATGTGGTTTTATAGAGTTTGATCTCGTACACATCAAAATCTTCGGTTACTATCAAATAGTTTCTAACTAAACCCTGATGCTTGTCATTGATACAGAATATAAACAGAATTGTGTACAGTTTCTCTCTTCATGAGCAAATTTAGGTAATATCAATAGACTAGCAGGCAGACAGATATCCAAATCTGGCTGTATAATTAAGAAATGAGAAGACCACCTATATTTTCACACAAACTAAGTTAGCTTCAATTTATGACCAGATGCATGAATGATTCACGACTTAATCGACGGAACATTTTGCAGCCAGCCATTACTGATACGGCAGCAAGCTTTGCAGTTGCAGGTATATTCAAAATGAAATCAGCACCGAATGAGAGGGGTTGAATTGTCTGAAATTCTTAACTAATAGTTCGCTAATGATGAGCTTGTCAACAGGCCTCCTAAATGAGTTGAAGCCAAGATTCAGACGAGATTTGTGCCAATTAGTTTACAAATATGAAGTGCCTATATACAGGGTTTAACTTGGCCAACCACACCCAATACCATACTCCTCCCACGTAACCCCTTCACCAAGTTTAGCCCATCCAAAGTGCATACCAAGTCGGCAAGTACCGCCTTTTTGTCATTCCCAGAACACAGTTTGGGCATATAGCAGGCTCTACCAGTAATGAACACAATTTTCCTCCTTTAGAGATGATTACGGTTATGCTGGAAACTAAATGATACTCATATCCAACCCAGGCTGTAGGTCTTCGCTACCAAATTAACAGCTATTATTGCACGCATTGCTTATTCCAATATATAAAACACCAAAACAAGTATTTCCTGAGGAGCGAGAGTGTCCTCAATTTTTAAACTCCGATCATGAAAAGACTGATACTGAACCGGCTAGAATTAGAGAAAGAGGCTTCCATGGTGCTTCTCAAACTCGGAAAAGATTCTCATGTGGAGATCCAAAACTTATAGCATATAATGAAAATTTTGTAAATTGTAACTGCCTTGGGAGCAGTTTAGAATTACTACTCAACTGTATGAACAGATGTATAATTAGGCTCATAACATACTGATCGTTAGTTCACCCAGTAAAATTCAAGTTCAAGACCACAAGCACAGATTAAAGCGGATATGGTGTTTTAAAGAGAATGCCATATACACTACATGTGCACAAACAAACTCGCAACTTGATTGGTTAAGATCTTATCAATGGCTAATTTAATACACAGATCCTCTTAGAAGCTATCTAATATGGCATTCAGATATAAAACCAATATTTATCCACTTAGCTCAGATACAAAGTAGCAGCTGAATGAAAATATCACACAATCTATTATCCTAAAAGAAAATGACAATGGTGGCAGAGCAATTTTTCAATACTTAATCGATGATATGGCATAAGAAACGTCTACCAGACATTTAGGTGCAAGAACATAACAAAAGAACAGAAGAGTAAAACTAAAGTCTACCAGAGGATCAGTCCAGAATTATGACATCGTCATCTGAATCCTCAGGTTGTAAAGGTCCTTTAACACCATTTTTATTATCTCCAAGTAGCTCACGAGCTGCTTTCTCAAGAAACTCCTGAGCAGCAGCACGAACAGATTGCTTCTCAGATGACTGGTACTTTCTCTTCTTTTGGAGACTTCTGTCCGAGTACTTACTTCTTGAGCTCTCTCCTCGACTAATTTCCCGCATGCTTTTCTTCTGCTCTGGAAAACCAGGTAAGTATTCAAAAGTCAACTAAGTTGAAAGGTCACTCTTTGCAGAAGTAAACAAGTCCATACCAGCGGAAAGATCAGGCAGGGAATGCTCAATGAAACGGGCTGCTGCCTGGGGATTAATGGTGGCTGACGGTCGAAGTGGTGCTACAAACATAACAAGCAATGTTCGAAAGAAGCAGTTAGCACCACATGACCAGTAGAAAGCATCAATCAAACGAGACAAATATATCATCCATCGAATTTCCGAATTTAAAGTCTTAAACACCAAGAGACCTTGATAATAATTATTGTGCAGAATATAGTACATTTTATTCTTTTATTCTTCTACAAATATGACCACAGATATATGGCTTCCAAGAGAAACAGACCACATAATACACAAAAGTAAAAGAAATTAGAGACATCAAGCAAATGATAGAAGCAATTTCCAAAACCATTCCTAAAAATATAGTTCCATATAATGCAAAAACTATTAGAAAGTTCACTGAAAAGCCTAAACAATATCTTGTTTACAGGACTATGAAATAACCCCATAACAAAGAGAGTGTTTAAAATACATCAAACTATTTCTTCATTGAAAAGGAGGTCAGACTTACCTTTGTGCAAGTCCATGGATCGCTGCAATTTCTCTTGGTACAACTCCAACCTCTCCTGAACCAAGAAACACATCAATTTCAAATCTGACTATTGGCTAAGCCTCTAAGACCACCACAGACACAAGTTCAACAACTATGAATCTCAAATACATTTAGATAACCAAGCAAGACCCCCCCAATCATATATAAAAATTTGACACTTATTAATGGATTACAATTTTTTTTTTTAGGAAAAAAACATACATATAGAAGGTTATATTAAAAGGGCACACAATCAAGAAGAAGAAGAACAAGAAAAGAGAATAAAAGAAAATCATACAAATAAAATCAGGGGCTGATATGTTACTTTCAAATTCTGAACCCATATACAAAAATAATACAATTAAAAAAATGGCAACGGTGAGAGAGACTTACAAGCTCCTTTTTGATCGGATGATCATCTGGGTCTATACCTTTGCATCTTAGCCTCACTACAAAAGCAAAACAAGCACAAAACATTCCAGAAAGAAAAACCAGAAATTGACTTCAACATCAAGAATTTCACTATTATAAACAAATAAGAGAAAATGTTTGGATCTTTATTCTTTAGTGAATGCTGCATGTTTAATCTATGAACAGAAAACATACATAGACATCAAGAACATACACAAACATATACATACAAGCGAAGAGAGTGGTTGTGGCTTTGGCAACCAAGAAGAGGGCTTGAGCCCTTTCAAGAGGCTCCATTCTTGAAAGGGTTTCAGTAGTACAGTAAGACAAAAACTCTTCCAAATTGGCTTTCACTTCATCCATGTTGCCCGATGTTCTTCTGACCGCCTCCATTACTGATTCTGGTATCGCTTTATTGCTACTACCACTTCCGCTGCCAATTTCCATAGTTTTCTTTTCCTTTTTCACCAAATCTTCCTCGATTCAATTCTTTCTCTGTACCTCACCGTGAGTCTGAAGGGGCTCTAATTCAGTAGAATCTTGTTGATGGGTGTATGTACAAATTTAAATTGCGGGTGAGTAGGATACAGTAGGGCTTTTAATGGGGTGGGGGTTTTGGAATTTCGTCAGAAAGCAGCCCAAACTTTGAGGTAATTATGCACGGGCCCCCTAAATACTGAAATATCTTTTTTGACCCCTACATTTCATTGGCTTATTTATTTTACTTTTTTTTAATAATAAAATTTATTATTATATCGTATAATACATTTAAATCCAAATACAAATTCAATAAATCAAAATTTTTAAATCAACTAATATATTTAAAGTAAATAAAAAGACAAAATGCCACTATAAAAAAAACAGGCATATTACACTCACGTTTGTGGAATTATTATTATATTAAAATAAATCACATGTTTGATAGGGTTCAAATCAATAACTTTATAGTTATAGAGCTTTAATTTTGATAATTGAGTTAGATTTTATCGACAATTAGCCATTTTAGAGTCGGACGTTTTGAACCTGAGAGGCATCCTCTCACACATAGCGACTTTGGGAAATACTAGCGGGAATTGGAGAGAGCAAGACCGGACAGAAGCCGAACACCATAGCCACATGCAATTCTATCTACAGTCCACAGCTACTTCATACATACAACTGACTACGCCCTTCTTTTCGTCCTCTTTATGCTTGTAATTTGTAAATATATCTAGATTTTTTTGTAGTACAGTATATAGTCCATCTTTTGCACAAGATAGAGATATATATATTTTTCATTTTCACCTCAAAAATTGATGTTTTATCTGCTAGGCAATTTCACAAACACCAACCAGGGAAACCACCACATCCGTTAACTGCCATTGAATTGCTTGCATACTGTTGCTCCCTATACTTATCCTTTCATTACTTCATGCATGGCTGTGATGATATTGAATTCTTCGAGTATATGCAGCTGTAACCATAGTCATATTTCTTTAACCAATGACAGCAGTAAACCTTGTGTCTCGAGTTACAGTAATGGCTCGGTAAAAAGAAGAAAGCTTGATTCTTTTAGTATTTTGAGATGTGGGTCAGTGATGAAATGGAAGAAAATCAAGAAAAAGCATGTTGTTTTTTGTGGGTTTGTCATGAAAAACTCAGATGGAGCTGTTTTGATGAACGGGGAGATCAAGAAAGACATGTCCTCTGAGGAAATAATTGGACGTCTGAAGTCAGTTCATGATTTGGATCAGGCTTTCTCTTTATTTAAAGCTATAGCAGATCTCCGTCATGTTATGCACACTACGGAAACTTGTAACTATATGCTCGAGCTTCTGAGAGTGCATGGACGGATTGAGGATATGGTTTGGGTGTTTGATATGATGCAAAAACAAATAATTTATAGGAATCAAGATACTTACTTGATTATATTTAGGAGTCTAAGCGTAAGGGGAGGAATCCGACAGTCACCATTTGCACTTGAAAGGATGAGAAAATCTGGGTTTTATTTGAATGCATATTCATATAATGGATTGATACATTTGCTTCTTCAAGCAGGGTTTTGTAGGGAGGCTTTAGTGATCTATAAAAGGATGGTTTCAGAAGAGTTGAAGCCTAGTCTTAAGACCTATTCTGCTCTAATGGTGGCTAGTGGTAGGAGAAGAGATACTGAAACTGTAATGGGCTTGCTAGAAGAGATGGAAAATTTGGGATTGAGGCCAAACGTTTACACCTTCACCATCTGCATCAGAGTGCTTGGCCGAGCAGGAAAGATCGATGAGGCTTACGATATATTAAAGAGGATGGACAGGGAAGGGTGTGCCCCTGATGTAGTTACTTACACTGTTCTCATTGATGCTCTTTGTAATGCCGGGAAACTTGATGTTGCAAAGGAAGTGTTTAAGAAGATGAAATGTAGTAGCCATAAACCTGATTGGGTCACATATATTACTATGTTGGACAAGTTTAGTGACTGTGGAGATTTGGACTCTGTAAGGGAATTTTGGAGCCTAATGGAGGCTGATGGTTATAAAGCAGATGTTGTTACTTTCACCATACTCGTTGACGCTTTATGCAAAGTGGGAAAAGTTAATGACGCATTTATGGTGTTAGGTGAAATGAAGGAGGTAGGCATCTTGCCAAATCTTCATACTTACAATACTTTGATTTGTGGGCTTCTGAGGCTACGGAGATTGGGCGAAGCATTAGAACTATGTGATAACATGGAACTGTGTGGTACTCAGCCAAATGCATATACATACATCCTGTTCATTGACTACTATGGAAAATTAGGAGAAGCTGACAAAGCTGTTGAAACCTTTGAGAAGATGAAAGCACGTGGAATTGCCCCAAATGTTGTTGCCTGCAATGCATCATTGTATAGCCTTGCTGAAGTCGGTAGGCTTAGAGAGGCAAAGAATATCTTTTATGGAATAAAGCAGAGTGGGCTTGTGCCTGATTCTATTACCTATAACATGATGATGAAGTGCTATAGTAATGAAGGGAAAGTTGATGAAGCCATTCAATTACTTACTGAAATGATAGATCATGGCTGTCATCCTGACGTGATTGTTCTAAACTCTTTGATTGACACACTTTACAAGGCTGATCGGTCAAACGAGGCATGGGAAATGTTCTGCAAAATGAAGGTATTGAAACTTGTCCCTACAGTCGTCACTTACAACACATTATTGGCTGGACTGGGAAAGGAGGGCAAAGTTCAAGAGAGCTACAAATTATTTGAGAGCATGGCAGCATATGGTTGCCCACCAAATACAATTACTTTCAATACGCTTCTCGATTGCCTCTGTAAGAATGATGAGGTTGATTTGGCCTTGAAGATGCTTTATGCCATGACAAAAAGGGATTGCTTCCCTGACCTTTTTACATATAACACAGTCATCTATGGATTAGTAAAGGATGCTAGAATTACAGAAGCTTTTTGGCTTTTCCATCAGATGAGAAAAATATTATATCCTGACTGTGTAACTCTGTATACTCTCCTCCCTGGTGTTGTGAAAGCTGGGTCAGTTGAGAATGCTTTTAAAGTTGTTAAGGACTTCATCCACCAGGGTAGAATTTCGGCTGACAGATCTTTTTGGGAAAACCTGATGGCTGGAATTCTGAAGGAAGCAGAGTTAAATCATGCTATTTCTTTTGCAGAAAAAGTAGTTTTGGTTGGTCTTTGCAGAAATGGCTCGATAATGGTCCCTTTGATTAAGATATTGTGCAAGCAAAAGAAACCCCTTGATGCTCACAAATTATTCACAAAATTCACTAAATCTTTTGGGATGCAGCCAACTCCTGAAGCATATTATCATTTGATTGACGGACTTCTTGATGTTCATCTTACTGAACTTGCATGGGGTACTTATGAAGAGATGAAGTGTGCTGGCTGTGCTGCCGATGTCTCAACCTACAATTTGTTGCTTGATGATCTTGCGAAGTCTGGGAAGGTAAATGAACTTTTTGATCTGTACAATGAAATGCTTCATAGAGGATGCCAGCCTGACACGATAACTCGCAACATACTCATTTCTGGTCTTGTAAAGTCTAACAGATTAGAGAAAGCCATAGATCTGTATTATGATCTGATAAGTGGAGGCTTTTTTCCCACCCCTTGTACTTATGGTCCTCTTATAGATGGTCTGTTGAAGTTGAAAAGACTGGATGAGGCAAAGACCTTGTTTGAGGAAATGATAGAATATGGATGCAAACCTAATTGTGCTATCTACAATAT